>NW_027632518.1:0-5944 GCF_902686455.1 Sciurus vulgaris | reverse complement strand
AATGACAGTAAGAAAACCATGACTCTAATTCTATCCTAGTGCTAAAAAGCAGCATGTGAACATATGACCTTAAACAGTGCTGATGAAGGAACTCCCTGGTGTAGTCCTGTGGGGATGTGGGCAGCAGGGAGAAAGAAAAAGAAGACAGATAACTGTGACAATGGTTGGCAGCACAGTCTGCTGACCTTGAATTCAATTACATTGCTGAGGAGCAACAATATGTTAACTTGCTAATAATCTCCCTGTGATGTAAACTTCCTGAGGTCAGGGTCAGGACTCAATGCCTAAGCAACATTGAGACATTTAGTCCCATATGAATGCCAAATTTAAGCCTAAATACTTAGGGGAATAGAACAACAATATGACTTGTATTCTTCAAAATTCAGTGCCATTCTTTATGCATGGCATGTACCCTGAGTCAGGACAACTAAAACATCTCTATGAGCTTCCTAGCCTGAGTTTCCAATGACAGCTCTGTAGGACATCTAGGTTAGAGTTGGGTGTCCCACAGACTCTGAGTGAGAACAGGGACTGTAAGCAGATAATATCTTTCTATATTTCTACATACTGACCCATTACTGATAATGCCACTATAGTTGTATGTGCTTCAGATAATGTGCTCAATATATACAGTAACAGATAGCACAATAGTAATTTCATCATACTTGCAATTTACTGTTTATTTTATATTTGAGTATTACTTGAGTCAATAAACCATCCATATTTTTAAACCATTTTTCTAAAATCTACATAAAATCTTGTAGAGCAGTTGTGCCATGGTTGACCCAGTCTTATTATTTCTTTATAATATTTGGTTTTCTCCTAGATTTTGGCAATCTTAAATATAATCTGTAAAATGCAAAGTTGTTATGCAAAAGAATAAACCAAACAGTGAGAGTAGAGAAAGAATTTTTGGTTGGGATTTCTCTTCTCTCCCATCATTATCCCACAAGGACCACTTTCCTTAGCATTCTATTTCCTTGGCACAAATTCTGCCCTTGAATTGTTTGGACTTCTGTCTCCTTAGCCTCCTTGTGTACTCACCTCTCACCTCTCTTCTTGTTGTAGTTTTGCTGAATCTGGGCAGGTATGAAGGAGCACCCACTTTTGGTCATCCCCCACCAGCACTGGGGGAGGAGCCAGAGGTAACCAAACTGAGGCACATTTGAGAAACAAACTGAGCAGTAGTGAACAGTGAGGTCACCTATGAGAGAAAAGTGCTCAGGCCACAATCTATGTCCTCTAAGGAAGAGTGACTCTATATTGCTTTCTGAGAAAGATGAAATTTAATCTATATGACCAACTGCTTTGAGTTTTTCCATGAACAGTATGCAAAGTCTTGGAGTGTTCAGGATGAGAGCAGGGTGGGGTAGAGCTGTTTATATCTTTCTAGGTATTCCAACTCTCTTATTCTATTTCTATATGATCATTAGTGTCTATCAGGTCATATGGCTCATCTCCTAGGTGAGAGAGTGTCATTTCGACCTCATGGTCGAAATACCACATACCACAGAGACTATATGATTTTAGGGAGAAGTATTGCACTCTATATACTTGGAGGTATAATCTCAATGTAATTTGGTTTGGAAATATTCTCAGCTGAATGAATGAGAAACTTGTGTCAGAAGTCATGATATATTGATCCAACACAGGTCTGTCCCTGATGAATGTACAAGATAGGAAGACAAGGGCCCTCAGTACTGGCTTACTTCTCTGTACAGTGAACACTTCTCTCCCCTTATTTCAAAGGCTTTATCATTTTGGAGTTGTTGGTTTCTCTGTCTTCACACAAAGTTTTGTCTTTGGTAGACATTTGATCCACAGCTGATAGGACAGTGTGCAAAGATGTGATTGTGCTAAACCTAAGACTGTCTGGCCTCCTAAAGACACTGGGAAAACATGGTTTCTTCTTCCCCAAACCCTTAACCCGTAATAATCATAAAAGAGAAATTTTATAACTAAATCATCAGTCACAAAGTGCTGAAAGGCACTAGATTCACTGAATATCATATGTCTGCTGCAACTGTATGTGGTTCAGAAACTAAGGATGCAATGGTCAGAAACAAAGCCTTGGATAAGGCCACATTTGTGGTAGAACATCCTGGACTCCTCATTGAGAGAAGCTAGGGCATTCTTCAACTGGCTCTCAGAGTGCAAGGATGACGGAAATCATGCCTGGAAAATTGCTTGTGACAGATGAGCACAGGGTTTATTTGTGTTCTGGTGTGACCTTATAGCTCAAATTCTTCAAACTGTGCCTGAAAACACTGCCTCAGATGCAGGGTGATTTTGAAAGTGCAAAGATGGATAATATTTAAATCAAGTAGGACTCCTTTTGATTGGCAATTGCCATAAACAGTTGAGATTTTAAATACGTTTTTGTAAGTATAACAGGCAAATTGAACTAAGAAAACTAAATAAACAAAAAGTAATACAAGTGTCAAAATTGCAAAGGTTACATTAAATAAATATGTTTGAAAATGTCTACAAGATATAAGTGGCAGGAATCCTCCCAATCTGAGTAATAAACTGACTGTGTAGATTTCTTTGAGGTGCTGTCAGGTTATCATAATTCTTCTGCTTCCCCTCTTCCTCCTTTAGGCCTATATAATCTTCTTGTAACTAAGGGAGACTAGCAATGAACTGGGAAGCCATGATTAATTAAAAACATCTCTCTGGAGAATGCATTTGACTTCATAATCTGGCTATACCACTTTCAAGACCAGTGACTTTGGGCAGGAGGTTTATCTTCCTCTGGGCTCTGGTCTCCTCATTTGTGAAATGAAGATATCCCAGTGCTTGGAATCTTGGACAGTGCCATGAGCTGACAAAGATGGAGAATTCCCAGCTCCATGGTGAAAACAACTGTTCCACTACAAATCAGAGAGGTGTCAGTCCAGAGTGTTTTATCTCTCTCCAGTATTCATTTTCTCTTCCTTCATAAATAACTTCTCATTTTTTTCTGTGTTTTGACCTCTGCATTTAACCCAGGTGGAATGAGTAGGGCAGGTGATCATGCCTATTTAGTCAGAGCATGGAAACCCTCTGAACAAGGAAGAACTTCCCTGCTACGTTGTCTTGAGCTCATTCAGACAGACTGTTCCAAAGGCCCACAAATGACTGTTAAGAAGTGAACACAAAAATCTTACTGCCATCTTGGGGCTCCAGGGGAGGCCAGAAAATGGAATGAGAACTGAGAGATGAAAAGAGAGTAGATCACAGATAACAGCTGTGTCTGCCTTCAGAACTACCCACAGGGTTTTACTTGTTAAATAAACCCCTACACACACACACCCTATGCCTATATTAGTTTGAGTTGGTGTTAATTTTCTGTCACTTAAAACAAAGAGTGATGTTTGAACTATTTTTTTCTCAATCCCCTTTCTTTTGCACCAGTGAAGTGACAAGAGAATGGTAACAAGGAACAACAGAAGATTAAATCTCTCCAGAAATCAAACCTAATTAATAAATGGGCAAGTGAACTAAACAGAAGCTTCTTAAAGAAATACAAATGGCCAACAAACATAAAAAATTGTTCAACTAACCAATTAGGGAAATGCAAACCAAACATACACCACTGAGATTTCATCTCTCACCAGTCAGAACTGCAGTCATGAAGAATACAAATAATAAATGCTTCAAAGGGCATGGAGAAAAAGGAAAATTTTTATACCATTGGAAGAACTATAGAGGCTCCTCAAAAGACTAGGCATAAAAGCACCATATGACCCAGCTATACAACTGTGCACTATTTATCCTGTGGAATTGAAGTCATCATGCTACAGTGATATATATACATGCCCATCACCCTGTTTATAGCAGTACAGTTCAAAATAGCCAAAAATAAAACCCACCTAGGTGCACATCAATGGATGAATGGATGAAGAAAACCATCCATATATACATAACGTAGTTTATCCAGCCATAAAGAAAATGTTATTTACACACACACACACACACACACACACACACACACACACACACAAACACACCAAATGTAGTTTTAGTCATCCAAAAAGAAAATTAAAATTATGTCTTTGAGGAAAATGGATGGGATAAGAGAACATCATTTAATTACATAAGTCAGACTTAGTAGGTTAGGGGTCATAGGTCATATATGCAAGCTAGAGAGGAAAAGGAAAACAAAGCAGGGGGTAGATCTTCTAAAAAATCAAATGAAGATCAGTAAGGAATGAGACCAAGGTGTGGAAAGTAGGGAGGGAGGGGTGAAGTGCTGTGGAATGATTTCCACTAAATTATATTGTCATATAATGTTCATGTATAATATGTAACAACAAATCCCAGCATTATATACAACTGAGTGCAGTCTTGAAAATCAGAATTATGTCCTTGTTACACCTGTTTTGAAGATTAAATACCCAAAAATACTGAGGCAAGAAAGCAAGTTTTATTTAAAGAATAGAACAGAGAGAGGGAGCAAGGAGATGAATTCCTCTGGAGGGAAGAGGTTCCAGAGCTGATGCCTGAAGGTGCAGGGGTGTCTTTTTCTATTTTTAAGATTTTAAGTTTCCTTTCTTTTCATGTCCCCTCCTCCTCTTATCTTACCTATGTGACCAAAGGTGATCAAAAAGGCAACAAGAGAGATATCCAGGGGATGATTGCTTGGGTTGGAAAATATAAACTTTTCCCTCCCCTAGAGGCACTTAGCACCATGATGGGGAATGCTCCATACCATTTCCTTTGCTTTGACTATTAGCTACCAGTTTTTTCCCCTGGACTCACAACTATAATAATAAATTAAAAATCAGAAAAAAGTTTAAGACCATAAAAGCCTGAGAATGACCTGACACTGGCCACATGTTGGAACACAGCTTTAGGCAATCCCAGATACTTGAGTCTGCCTTCATGGGCCCCTCCATATGCAAAGATTACAAGTTACATTTTATGACTGTGCTGGTACAAAGATGAGTATTAGTCAAGAAAGATTGCATTAATTTATTTTTCTTAGGATTTCAAAATAAAACATTTCAAGGGGATGCAGGTACTATGACTATTGTGTCCAATGGATATATCAACCCTGAAAGTACTTGCTTTTTTCGTATTACAGATAATACTTTTTTCAGTGGGCATATATTTGTAACAAACATTTCTTTCTTGTTTCAGGCAAATCAATTTTCACTGGATCTACAATGTATTTTGAGAACCACATCAATTGAGGCACTTTCTTGAGTAAATATAGTAGAGCTATCTACATTGTGAATTTCCTTTGGTGAACTGTCAGAGCAATGATCACTTCTGATGCCTAAATGTAGTTGAGGTTTGATTGTGCTGAACCGAATGGGAGGGAGGATTTCAGAGCACCTCTCACATTTGATTGGCCGAATGCAGTTTTCTTATTGGACCAATAACCCCCTATGCAGAAGATTGCAGGCTGGTAATGATTGTCCTGTAAAATCATGCTGGTTGTACAGTGCAGAGGCTTTTCATTTGTGTAGGTAATTCTCTAGCGTGAAAAGCCTCACATGCAATCTTTGTTTAAAGAAAATGGAAATTTATGTCTATCTTGTGGAGATGTCTAAAACCTGGCCTCAGGGATCATGGATAATGAAAATCCTGCCATTATTGATCACTGCATGTTGCAGTGGGGAACAATGGTAACTGATACTCAGGAATGGGTCAATTTTTCTCCCCGTAAACCTATCTGTTAAAGTGTAAAAGGGAAAGACTGTCCTGGTGTTTTTCTCTATTCTTAAACTTTCTCCCTTTGATTTTCCTGAAAGATCTATAGACCAAAGTTTCAAAAATTATGACAGTTTTTCTGGAGCAAGATCAATACAGAATAGAACTTTTCAAATTAGTAGAAGGGTTTATGACTTCTGGAAAACTAAGGCAGTACTAAAACCCCCCTTCAAACTCTGATTATTGTGATCAAGTCAGAAAGATTTCAGACATGTCACTCAGATTAACAGGCTTGGGTTTACTG
>NW_027632519.1:0-22688 GCF_902686455.1 Sciurus vulgaris | reverse complement strand
CCCTGTGAAGTAAAGTATAGTATAAGAAGTGAAATCTAAGAAAAAATACAGGAAATGAAAGATGACTTCAAAAAAGAATTGGAAATTGTGAAAAAAATATCAAGTAGAAATTTGTGAAATGAAGGAATCAATAAACTAAGTCATGAATTCAATAGAAAACATCACCAACTGCCTAGACTACTTGGAACAAAGAACCTCAAAGAAGACAAAATATATACTCTTCAAAACAAAGTCAACCATACAGGCAAGATGTTAGAGACTATGAACAGAAATTCCAAAAAATATGGGATAACATAGAAAGAGCACATTTAAAAATTTTCAGAATCAACAAAGGCATGGAGATAAAAACCTAAGAAATGCACAATGTTTTCAATGACCTAATAGAAAATTTTCCAAATCTAAAGAATGGTATGGGAAATCAAATGCAACAGACTTAAAGAACCACAAGTGTACAAAATTAGAACAGAACATAAACAATGTACATTATGAGAATGGCTGACATACAGAATAAAGATAGAATGCTGAAAGTTGTGAGAGAAAGAAATCAAATTACATGTAGGAGAAAGCCAATTTGGAATTCAGCTGTTTTTTTCAATGCAGCACTCAAGGAAACTCAAAGACTGAAGGTGAAGTGTTGGAAAAAAACATCATTTACATGTACTTCATAAACAAGTTGGTGTTTCCATCCTCATATCAGACAAAGTGAACCTCAAGTCAAAGTTAGAAGGGATGAAAAAGGACATTCATACTGTTAAGTAAATCACATATCAAGAAGACATAACAGCCCAGCCCCCTCCAGCGGGAAGCACCTCTCTAGGCTAGCTTCCTGGGGCAGACCGCCCAGTGAGAGCCTCTCGACGCAGAGCCAGCCACAAGTCCCCAAGCCAGCGGAGACATTCGACACGCAAGCGGCTTCTGGGACCAGGGCTGGGCAGCCAGAGACCTCTACAGGCAGCATTGTCCCCCTCTAGCTGCAGGCTTTTTCCACGGGGTGATCCAAGATGGCAGACTAGAGGGTGACTGCATCTCCAGTCACCCCAGAACCCAGGATTCAAGAAGGGGAGGCATTGAGAGGCTCAGACTAAGATAGAACCACGGGGTGAGTCTCCCCCACCCAGTGAAGCTCAGCTGGGTGGCAGGCCAGGATTCGAGTGGCTTATTAGAGTAGGACAGGGCAGATAGCATCTCCCCCAGGCAGCTCTGTGCAGTCTGGTGGTGAGCTCCGCCCACAGGGACAGATTCTCCAGCCTCTCAGAACAGGCCCCCAGTGAGAGCCCTTCTGAACAGAAGCAGCGCGGCCAGCTCCGGCCTGCTCCCAGCCAGCTCCGGCCCGCCCCACTGCCAGCTCCGGCCCACCCGCAGGTTGCTTCAGTGACCAGCACAGGGCGCCAGGGACTTCCCCAAGCAGCCCAGCCCCCCTCCGGCGGGAAGCACCTTTCTAGGCTAGCTTCTCGGGGCAAACCGCCCAGTGAGAGCCTGTCTACACAGAGCCAGCCACAAGTCCCCAAGCCAGTGGAGACCTCCGACCTACAACCAGCCTCTGGAACCAGGGCTGGGCAACAAGAGACCTCTCCAGGTCTCTCTCCCTGGAACCAGTAGCGGGATAGGGGCAGCATTCTTCAGAAGCACTGCATTATCAAATTAATCCAAGACTTCTGGCTACTGAAGGCTGGTAGGTGATACACTGGAAATCTACAGGGTCACTCTAAGCCAATAGAGGAAATCTACAATATCACAGAGTCCCATTGACATCTGACCAATATGAGAAAACAAGGGAACAAAATGTCCGAAACAAACCTAGATGCTATATCAATAAAACCCAATGACAGCACAGCAGAAGAAATGTCCGAAAGGGAATTCAGAATGTACATAATTAAAACAATCAGGGAAGCAAACGAGGAGATGAAAGAACAAATGCAGGCATTAAATGAACGCACTAATCAACAGTTAAAAGAGCAAATAACAGAAGCAAAAGAGCATTTCAATAAAGAATTAGAGATACTGAAAAAAAACCAAACGGAAATCCTTGAAATGAAGGAAACAATAAACCAAGTTAAAAACGCCATAGAAAGCATAAACAATAGGATAGATCACCTGGAAGACAGAACCTCAGATATTGAAGACAAAATATTTAATCTTGAAAACAAGGTTGACCAAACAGAGAAGATGGTAAGAAATCATGAACAGAATCTACAAGAATTATGGGATATCATGAAGAGGGCAAATTTAAGAATAATTGGGATTGAGGAAGGCTTAGAGAAACAAACCAAAGGAATGAAAAATCTATTCAATGAAATAATATCAGAAAATTTCCCAAATCTCAAGAATGAAATGGAAAACCAAGTACAAGAGGCTTATAGGACTCCAAATATGCAAAATTACAACAGACATACACCAAGGCACATTATTATGAAAATATCTAACATTCAAAATAAAGACAGAATTTTAAAGGCCATGAGAGAAAAGAATCAGATTACATTCAAGTGGAAACCAATAAGAATATCAGCAGATTTTTCAGTCCAGACCCTAAAAGCTAGAAGGGCCTGGAACAACATTTACCAAGCCCTGAAAGAAAATGGATGCCAACCAAGAATTTTATACCCAGCAAAACTTACTTTCAGATTTGACGATGAGATAAAATCCTTCCATGATAAACAAAAGCTAAAGGAATTTACTAAAAGAAAGCCGGCATTACAGAACATTCTCAGCAAAATATTCCATGAGGAAGAGATGAAAAACAATGATGTAAATCAGCAACAGGAGGAACTAGCCTAAAGGAATAGTCAAATAAAGTAGAAACCAAATCATGTCAAAAAACAAAAATGAGTAAAATGACTAGGAATACAAATCATATCACAATAATAACTGTGAATGTTAATGGCCTGAATGCATCAATCAAAATAGATAGACTGGCAGATTGGATTAAAAAGAAAAATCCAACAATATCCTGCCTGCAAGAGACCCATCTCATAGAAAGAGATACCCATAGACTAAAGGTGAAAGGATGGGAAAAAACATACCATGCACACGGACACAGCAAAAAAGCTGGAGTATCCATCCTCATTTCAGATAATGTGGACTTCAAGCCAAAACTAGTCAGCAGGGATAAAGAAGGACATTACATACTGCTTAAGGGAAGCATAAATCAGCAAGACATAACAATCATAAATATCTATGCCCTGAACATTGGCTCATCCATGTACGTCAAACAAATCCTTCTCAATTCCAGAAATCAAATAGACCACAACACAATAATACTAGGTGATTTTAACACACCTCTCTCACCGCTGGATAGATCGTCCAAACAAAAATTGAATAAAGAAACCATAGATCTCAACAACACAATCAACAATTTAGACTTAACTGACTTATATAGAATATACCATCCAAAAAAGTACGAATACACTTTCTTCTCAGCAGCACATGGATCCTTCTCTAAAATAGACCATGTTTTATGCCACAAAGCTACTATTAGCAAATACAAGAAGATAGAGATACTACCTTGTACTCTATCTGATCATAATGGACTGAAATTAGAAATAAATGACAGAATAAAAAACAGAAACTTCTCCAGTACTTGGAGATTAAATAATACACTATTATACGATGAATGGATAACAGAAGACATCAGGAGGGAAATTAAAAAATTCTTAGAAGTAAATGAGAACAAAGACACATCATATCAAAATCTCTGGGACACTATGAAAGCAGTACTGAGAGGAAGATTTATTTCATGGGGCGCATTCAACAAAAGAAGTAGAAATCAACAAATAAACGACTTAACACTACAGCTCAAAGCCCTAGAAAAAGAAGAGCAGACCAACACCAAAAGTAGTAGAAGACAGGAAATAGTTAAAATCAGAGCTGAAATCAACGAAATTGAAACAAAAGAAACAATCAGAAAAATTAACAAAATAAATAGTTGGTTCTTTGAAAAAATAAACAAAATTGATAAACCCTTAGCCACGCTAACAAAGAGAAAAAGGGAGAAAACTCAAATTACTAAAATTCGGAATGACAAGGAAATATCACAACAGACACGAGTGAAATACAAAACATAATTAGAAGCTATTTTGAAAATCTATACTCCAACAAAACAGAAAACCTCGAAGACATCAACAAGTTTCTAGAGACATATGAATTACCTAAACTGAAGGAGGAAGTCATACACAACTTAAATAAATCAATTTCAAGCAATGAAATAGAAGAGGTCATCAACAGCCTACCAACAAAGAAAAGTCCGGGGCCAGATGGGTTCTCAGCCGAGTTCTACAAAACCTTTAAAGAAGAGCTCATTCCAATACTTCTCAAAGTGTTCCATAAAATAGAAGAGGAGGGAACCGTCCCAAACTCATTCTATGAAGCCAATATCACCCTGATACCTCAACCAGACAGAGATACATCGAGGAAAAAAAATTTCAGACCAATATCCTTAATGAACATCGACGCAAAAATTCTCAACAAAATTTTAGCAAATTGTATACAAAAATATATTATAAAGATAGTGCACCACGATCAAGTGGGTTTTATCCCAGAGATGCAAGGTTGGTTCAACATCCAGAAATCAATAAATGTCATTCACCATATCAACAGACTAAAAGTTAAGAATCACATGATTATTTCAATAGATGCAGAAAAAGCATTCGATAAAATACAGCATCCCTTCATGCTCAAAACACTAGAAAAAATTGGGGTAGTGAGATCATTCCTTAACATGGTGAAGGCCATCTATGCTAAGCCCATGGCCAATATCATTCTAAATGGTGAAAAACTGAAAGCATTCCCCCTAAAAACTGGAACAAGGCAGGGATGCCCTCTTTCACCACTTCTATTCAACATTGTTCTTGAGACTCTAGCCAGAGCAATTAGACAAACCAAAGAAATTAAAGGGATACGGATTGGAAAAGAGTAACTCAAACTATTCCTGTTCGCTGATGACATGATTATATATTTAGAGGAACCTGGAAATTCCACCAGAAAACTCTTAGAACTCATAAGTGAATTCAGTAAAGTAGCAGGTTACAAGATCAATGCTCATAAATCCAATGCATTTTTATATATAAGTGATGAATCTTCAGAAAGAGAAATTAGGAAAACTACCCCATTCACAATAGCATTGAAAAAAATAAAATACTTGGGAATCAATCTCACAAAAGAGGTGAAAGACCTCTACAATGATGACTACAGAACACTAAAGAAAGAAATTAAAGAAAACCTTAGAAGATGGAAAGATCTCCCATGTTCATGGATAGGAAGAATTAATATTGTCAAAATGGCCATACTACCAAAAGTGCTATATAGATTCAATGCAATTCCAATTAAAATCCCAATGATGTACCTTACAGAAATAGAGCAAGCATTATGAAATTCATCTGGAAGAATAAGAAACCCAGAATAGCTAAAGCAATCCTCAGTAGAAAGAGCGAAGCAGGGGGTATCGCAATACCAGATCTTCAACTCTATTACAAAGCAATAGTAACAAAAACGGCATGGTATTGGTACCAAAATAGACAGGTAGATCAATGGTACAGAATAGAGGACACAGACACAAACCCAAATAAATACAATTTTCTCATACTAGACAAAGGGGTCAGAAATATGCAATGGTGAAAAGATAGCCTCTTCAACAAATGGTGCTGGGAAAACTGGAAAACCATATGCAACAGAATGAAATTAACCCCTATCTCTCACCCTGCACAAAACTCAACTCACAATGGATCAAGGACCTCGGAATCAGACCAGAGACCCTGCATCTTATAGAAGAAAAAGTAGGTCCAAACCTTCAACTTGTTGGCTTAGGAGCAGACTTCCTTAACAGGACTCCCATAGCACAAGAAATAAAAGCAAGAATCAACGACTGGGATAGATTCAAACTAAAAAGCTTTCTCTCAGCAAAGGAAACTATCAGTAATGTGATGAGAGAGCCTACAGAGTGGGAGAATATCTTTGCACTCATACTTCAGATAGAGCGCTAATATCCCGAATCTTTAAAGAACTTAAAATACTCTACACCAAGAATACAAATAATCCAATTAACAAATGGGCTAAGGAAATGAACAGACACTTCACAGAAGAAGATGTACAAGCAATCAACAGATATATGAAAAAATGTTCAACATCTCTAGTAATAAGAGAAATGCAAATCAAAACTACCCTAAGATTTCATCTCACCCCAATTAGAATGGCGATTATCAAGAACATAAGCAACAATAGGTGTTGGCGAGGATGTGGGGAAAAAGGTACACTCATACATTGCTGGTGGGGTTGCAAACTTGTGCAGCCACTCTGGAAAGCAGTATGGAGATTCCTCAGAAAGCTTGGAATGGAACCACCATTTGACCCAGCTATCCCACTCCTTGGCCTATACCCAAAGGACTTAAAATCAGCATACTACAGAGATACAGCCACATCAATGTTCATAGCTGCTCAATTCACTATAGCCAGATTGTGGAACCAACCCAGATGCCCTTCAGTTGATGAATGGATAAAGAAACTGTGGCATATATATGTAATGGAATATTACTCTGCCATGAGGAATGACAAAATTATGGCATTTTCAGGCAAATGGATGAAATTGGAGGATATCATGCTAAGTGTGATAAGCCAATCTCAAAAAACTAAAGGATGAATGATCTCGCTGGTAAGCGGATGAGGACATATGGGGGGGGTAGGAGGGGTTAGTGTTAGGGTTAGGGTTAGGTTTAGAGTTAGGGATAAGGAGGGTGGTAAGAATGAGGAAGAAAGGAATGTATAGAGGGAAAAGATGGGTGGGAGGGGAGAAGGGAAAAAAATAACAAAATGAATCAAACAACATTGCCCTAAGTAAATTTATGATTTTTAATTAACATTAAAAAAAAAGAAAATGTGATAAAAAAAAAATAGAAGACATAACAATTGTAAATACATATGCCCCCAATAATGGAGCATCTACCTACAACAAACAAATCCTTCTCAAATTCAAGAATCAAATAGACTACAAAACAGTAATACCGGCTTACTTTACACAACTTTAATTCCACTGAATAGATCTTCCAAACCAATAACTAAGCAAAGATTCTATAGTATTAAATAATACAATCAATAATTTAGACTTAACCAATTATAAGCAATAAAATTGAAGACACTATCAAAAGTCTACCAACCAAGAGAAACCATGTACCAGAGACCAATTCTCAGTTGAGTTCCACAAGGCCATCAAAGAAGAATTAATGCCAATACTCCTCAAATTATACCATGAAATAGAAAAGAAGAGAACCTTTCCTAATTCATTCCATGAGACTAGTATCATGTTAATACAAAAACAGACTAAGACACATCAAGGAATAAAAAATTCAGATAAATAACCCTGATGAACCAGACCCAGAATATCTTAATAAAATTCTGTCAAATCACAAAGACACATTAATAAGATGGTGCTTCTATAAATATTGATGTGACTGTATTAGTGTAGTATATTAATTTTAAATTCTTTGTATATAAAGTGAGGAGTGGAAAAATGTGTCAAAGGGGGGGTCCATTCCACGTTTCCTAAGAAATCTCCACACTCATTTCCAGAGTGGCTGCACAAATTTGCAACTACATTAGCAATGTAAATTTGTGTCATTTTTCCCACATCCAGGCCAACATTATTGCTTGTGTTCTTGATAATATACATTATAATTGGAATAAGATGTAATATTAGAGTTGTATTAATTTGCATTTCTATAATAAAGAGAGATGTTCATTGTGGAACCAACATAGATAACCTTTGACAGATGAATGGATAAAGAAACTGGTATATGTAAACAATAAAATATTATTCAACCATAAAGAAGAATAAAATCATGGCATTTGCAGATAAGTGGATGGAATTGAGTTATATCATTCTAAGTGAAATGAGCCAATTCCAAAAAAAAAAAAAAAAGGCCAAAATGTGTTCCCTGATAAATGGATGATGATATATAATGGGGGTACATGACTGGGAGGTTTAAGAGAAGAATGGAGAAACTTTAGGTTATATAAAGAAAAATGAGAGGGAGGAGGGGTGTATGAAAAATTGTGGAGTGAGACAGATGTCATTACCCTATGTACATGTATGATTACATGAATGGTATGAATCTACATTGTGAACAACCATAGGAACAAAAAGATATACCCCATTTCTGACAATGAAATAAATACAGTCGTAAAAATAAAATATGATTAAAACATAAAAGATGGTTCAGCATAATTCAATGGGGTTCATCCCAGAGTTGCAAGACTATTTCAATAAATGGATATCAATAAACATAATTCATCACATCAATAGATGTGAAGAAGAGAATTACGAATTACATGGTCATCTCAATACATGGAGAGAATTCATTTGACAAAATACAGCATCCATTTCTGTTTATAACATTAGAAAATCTAGGGATAGTAGGAAAACACCTCAACATAATGAAAGCCATCTATGCTAATGCAAAGGATAACATCATTCTAGATACACAAAAAATGAAGCCTTACCCATGTAAACTGGAAGAAGATATAAATTCTCTCTTTTAACACTTCTATTTCACATAGTCCTTAAAACTTGAGCCAGAGTTAATGGAAAGATAAAAGAAATTAAAAAGACATGAATAGGAAATAAAAATTCAGTATATCACTATTTGCCAAAGACATGATTCTACATTCAAAAGACACAAAAACTAATCAGAAAACTTCTAGACCTAATAAAGAGATTCAGAAAAAATTAGCAGGATATATAATCACTCTACATAAATACATTTCTATACATCAGTGATAAATCAACATTCACAATAGATGCAAAAAATTAAATATCGAGAATCAACTTAATAAAGAGAGGAAAGACCTCTACAAGGGAAGATACAGAATGCTAAGTAAGAAAATTGAGGTAATCCATAGAAAATGAAAAGACCGCTCATGCACTTGGATAGGCAGAATTAATATTGTCAAAAGGGCCAAAACTGTTACAGATTTAATGCAATTCCTACTAAAATTCCAATGACATTTTTCACAGAATTAGAAAAAGCAATCATAAAATTCATTTAGAAAACAAGAGATTCAGAATAACCAAGGTAATCTTTACCAAGAAGAATAAAACAGGAGGGCTTAGAATACAGATCTACAGAGTAATAGTAACAAAAATGGCATGGTACTGGCACCAAAATAGACACAGAATAGGTACAGAAGACACCTAGACAAAACAAATAAATAGGGTTATCTCATACTAAACAAAGGCACCAAAAACACACATTGAAAAAAGATAGGCTATGAAATAAATGGTGCTGGAAAAAATGGAAATTCATACATAGCAAAATGAAACCAAAATTCTATTTCTGATCCTGTGGAAAAATCAACTTAAAGGTGATTAAAGATGTAGGCATTACAACAGAGACCCTGCACTGAATAGAAGAAAAAGTTGAACCAAATCTACCATGTTAGGCCATGTCTAATCTGACATGTTGGACCATGTCAGCTTAGAAACTGAACTCATTAACAAATACTTCTAAGAATCAAGAAAGAATAAATTGGATGGACTCAAAATAAAAGCCTCAGTAAGAGAAACAATTAATAACATGAACAGAGGACCTACAGAATGAGAGAAAGTATTTTACATATAAACCTTAGATAAAGCAGTAATCTACCAGATATATTAAAAAACTCAAAAACTTAACAGCAAAGAAGCAAATAACCCAATCAATAAATGGGTAATGAACTGAACCAACAATTCACAGAAGAAAAAATACAAATGATCAGCTAACATACAAAAAAATTTTCCATCATCCCTAGCTATTAGAGAAATTACAGCTCAAAACTATTCAAAGATTATATCCCACTTCTACTAAATTGAGAATTATCAAGAATAAAAGCAACAATAAATTTTGGAGAGGATGCAGGGAAAAAGGACACTCATACATTGCTCGTGGAACTGCAAATTGATTTAACCATTCTGGAAATTTTATTGAAATCTAAGAAAATTTTGAAACCAACATTTGACCCAGTTATCCCACTCTGGTTTTACTCTCAAAAGTCTTATAACCAGCATACTACAGTGACTGAGCCACATCATTTTTTAAAGCAGTTCAGGATACAATAGCTAACCTAGATATCCTTCAACAGATGCATGGATGAAGAAAATTTAGTATATGCAGACAAAGAAATGATATTCAGACAAAAAGAAAATTGAAATTATGGCATTTGCTATTAAATAGATGGAGGTAGAAAATACCACAATAAGTGAAATGAGCAAAAACTACCACAAAGATCAAATTTTTCTTCTGATAGGCAAATGTTGATCCATAATGTGGGGGGAATTAAGTCCTCTGACTGTGCATAAGGGAGTGAGGGAAAAGATATCACTGTAAAGAGGGGACGGACAGATTTGAATATTTTTACCCTGTATGCATGCAATATTACAATCCCATTGTGTGCAACATTTTTAGCCCATGCAAGGAGAATTGATGCTCCTTTTCTGTAGAATTTCTCTGAATGCAATCTACTGTCAAATATAACTGATTGGAAACAAATAAAACTAATTTTTAACAAATGGTTGTTTGCCACATTATTTTTATTTATAGGACTTCTTTCCAGTATGATTTCTCTGCTAGTGAGAAAGGAAAACTTTTCCATTAAAAGTTTTGTCACATTTTTGCATTTGTACAGCATTTCTACACTATGATTTTTCTGGTGGTGGATTTGGAATCCTTTTTTATTAAAACTTATATAACAGCCTGCACATTCTTAATACTTCTCACCAGTATGCATTTACTCGTGTTGAATAAGATATGATGTTCAAATAATAATTTTGTCATATTCTGTACATTTGTAGGGTTTCTATCCACTATGAATTCCATGGTGTTGAATAAGGCTTGATTGTGTATTAAAGGCTTTGACACACTTTACATTTGTATGACTTCTCACCAGTATTAATTTTCTTGTGTCCAGTAAAATGTGATCTCTGATTAAAAGCTTTGCCACATTCTTTACATTGGTAGGACTTCAGTCCAGTATGAATTATCTGGTGTTGAGTAAGGCATGACCTCTGATTAAAAGCTTTGCCACATTCTTTATATTGATAACGTTTCCCTCCAGTATGAATTCTCTGATGAGTAATAAGGTCTGATTTTCTATAATATGGCTTGTTGCATGTTGTACATTTGTAGGGTTTCTCTTCTGTATGAATTATCTGGTGTTCAGTAAGGTTTGATCTCCAATTGAACCTTTTGCCACATTCTTTACATTTGTAGGGCTTCACTCCAGTATGAATTCTCTGGTGTAGAATAAGGTGTGATCTCAAATTAAAACTTCTGCCACATTCTTTACATTGGTAGGGCTTCTCTCCAGTATGAATTCTCTGGTGTTGAGTAAGGCTTGACCCCCGAATAAAAGCTTTGCCACATGAGTAAGGCATGATCTGTGATTAAAACCTTTTGCCACATTCTTTACATTTGTAGGGCTTCTCTACAGTATGAATTCTCTAGTGTAGAATAAGGTGTGATCTCAAATTAAAACTTCTGCCACATTCTTTACATTGGTAGGGCTTCTCTCCAGTATGAATTATCTGGTGTTGAGTAAGGCATGATCTCCAATTAAAAGCTTTGCCACATTCTTTACATTGATAGGGTTTCTCTCCAGTATAAATTCTCTGATGAGTAATAAGGTCTGATTTTCTATAAAATGGCTTGTTTCATGTTGTACATTTGTAGGGTTTCTCTCCAGTATGAATTCTCTGGTGTTGAGTAAGGCATGATCTGTGATTAAAACTTTTGCCACATTCTTTACATTTGCAGGGCTTCACTCCAGTATCAATTCTCTGGTGTTCATAAGGTGTGATCTCCAATTAAAACTTCTGCCACATTCTTTACATTGGTAGAGTTTCTCTCCCATATGAACACTCTGATGTCAAATGAGGTGTGATTTTGCATTAAAAGCTTTGTCATATGCTATACCTTTGTAGGGCTTCTCTCCAGTATCAAATCTCTTACAGTGAATTAGGCCTGCTTTCTGATAATATGATTTGTGATGTTCACTCTCATTTAAAGTTTTCCATATTGTCCACTGTTGTAAATTGTCAAGGTCACAATTTCCATATTTTTTATTAATCAATTTTGAAATACATTTCTTATGCTGGGGTCTGGTAAAAATTCTTGGGTACCCTGAAAAGTTATTGCTGAAATGAAAGAAAATTTTACAAAAATTACTTAGTAGACTTGGATAAATATATTTGGCATGCATAACAGGAGATTACAGCAATGTTAGCAATATCAGAACATCAGAAGTGTAGCAGATTAGTAAATCCAAGGCCATCATTACTACAGAAACATACGTTACATAAAAATGTACATACACAATTATGCTGTTAAAATTACCCAAATTATTGTAGAAAGCAGTGTATCCAAGATAAGTATATTACCAGAAATAGCAATATAGTAGAGGAAAGAAATTTATGTTTTAACTACCATAGTATTTCCTCTTCTGTAATATAGTATTGGCCAATAAGGGAAAAACATCTACAAGCTACCATCACTCTCAGTTAAATAAACAAAATAAAAAAAGTTACACAAACATTTTTGACTTTTTTGATAATTGTGTGATAATTGGTTTCTGTCTCCCAAGATAGAGAGATCTGAAGGTAACAGGTAGCTTTTGGATGCTAAAACAATGGATAGTCAACAAATTTAAAGAGGTTAGGGTATATTATAAAAAAACATAGAAAACATTTAATGAGAAAAACATATACATATCTAGAAGATTATGGAAAAAAAAGTTGAAGAGGCAATAAAAACCTTGCAGAACCTATATCAATATTACTTGGAAAAAGACAACACATAAAAATCAAGACTAATAAAATGCTTTTTTATATTTGTATTATTTGCTGATTTTTTATGGACAAATTCAACTTTGTATTTTACTAATTATATCATTGTATTGTAATATATTTATACAAGGTGAAATAACACATGTAATATTAATAATACAAGTTTTATTTTGTATAATTATCAGTTTTGTGTTTACAAATATTACATTTATTCCATTTGTAATTTTCAAGACCATATTATATAACAGTCACCATATGCTATAGAAAAACTCTTGAACACATTTTTCCCATTGAAATAAGGATTTGTAGATTCTGAGTAACAATATAAAAACCCTTCACAAAACACAGTACCTGGTGACCACAATTACACGCTGAATTTCTTTCACATGTGAATCAGATGCTCCTGCAACTGACATTTTGTATCTAATGTATTTCACATAAAGCAAAGTCCTGCATATTAATCCTATATCACTTTAAATGAAATATGTTTTATTTTATAGCAAAGTAGTAATAGCATATGAATACCACATTTTTAATCCTACAATCATTGATGGGCACATAGGTTTATTTTACAACTTGAATATTAAGAGCCATACTCTTTGCACTGAACACAATACTGAGGCTATGTCTTCAACCTTCTAATTTAATCTCCTATGGATATATATTTAGACAGATATTTCTGGATCATGAAGTCATTCTACTTTTACTTCTTTTTTATGTAATATTTGAGATTAAGTCCAAGGATGCTATACCACAGAACTACAACAAAAGGCATTTTAAAATTGTTTGGGACACATTGTTTCTAAATTTCTGTGACTTGCCTCAAACTTGAAATCCTTTTGCATGGCCTCACAATTAGCTGAGATTTCAAATATGTAGTTTGAAACTGTACTTGACATTTTAAATTTATTTTAAATATTCGATACTGTTTCCAAAATGACCCTATAATCTACTGTTGGCTGTTTTTTTAAAATGTAAAAATCAATCAAAACTAGTACAGCACATAAAGACAAAGGAAATCAGTTCTAAATTAAAGTAATGAACCAAAATATTAGGAATGGAACATTAGATATGTGAGTTATAAATTACCCAAAGAATGCTGAATAATGATTCCAAGGAAGTTTGGTGGGACAAATTCAGAGAAAAATTGCTAATACAAATACTGAGAAATTCTGTATGTGAAGAAATCCTTAAGAATCATTGTCTGAAAGAGGCAGGAATTGTGAGAAAATCTGTAATAATAGCAACATAGGGGAGGATGAGTAAGGAGGACCTTCAGTTCAAAGCCAGTCTTAGCAACTTATTGAGATCCTGTGAAAAATTAAAAACCTGTGTAATATATAAAGAGAAGTGACAATAAAAATATATAAAGGGAAGTGTGAGATAAATCAAACTATGCCACTATGAAAAGTAATGAATCATAATTTAAAACATTGAGCAAATTAGGAAAAAATTATAAGAAATAAAGAAAGCAACTTACAAACTAAGAGTAGTTAGTTCTTCACCTTTCAAATTGTATTTGATTACAAATGCATTATCATGAAACAAATAAAAAACAACTTTGGGACGATCCAGGATGGTGGACTAGAGGGTGACTGCATCTCGTGTCGCTCCAGAACTCAGGATTCAAGAAGGGGAGGGATTGAGAGACTCAGACTAACATAGAGCCACGAGGTGCGTCTCCCCCACCAGTTGAAGCTTGGCCCAGGAAGCAGCCCCGGACAGGGAATGCTTCTCAGAGCAGGGCAGGGCAGCTAGAGTCTTGCCCAGGCAGCCCTGCTGCCTCCGGCGGCGGGCTCCTTCCAGAGCCAGCTTCTCAGAGCAGACCACCCAGTGAGAGCCATTCTGCACAGATCCAGCTCCAAGTCTGGGAGCCAGGGGCAAGCTCAGCCTCGCAGGCAGTCTCTGGGACCACGACAAGGCAGTCAGAGACTTCTCCAAGCAGCCCTGCTCCCTCCAGTGCCAGGCTTTTTCGATGGCCAGCTTTTCAGATCAGACAGCCCAGTGAGAGCCTTTCCACACAGAGCCGGCTCCAAGCCCTGGAACCAGTAGTGGGCTAGGGGCAGATTTCTTTGGAAGCACTGCATTATCAAGTTCCTCCAAGAATTCAGGCTACTGAAGGATGGAGGTGATATACTGAAAATATAAGGGGACACTATAAGATAATAGAGAAAATCTGCAATATCTCAGAGTCCCACTGATATCTGACCAATATGAGAAAACAGGGGAAGAAAATGTCCCAAACAAACCTAGATACTATATCAATAAAACCCAATGACAGGACAGCAGAAGAAAGGTCAGAAAGGGAGTTCAGAATGTACATAATTAAAACAATCAGAGAAGCAAACAAGGAGATGAAAGAGCAAATGCAGGCATTGAAGGAGGAGATGAAAGAGCAAATGCAGGCATTAAATGATTGCAGCTATCAACATTTAAAAGAGCAAATACGGGAAGCAAGAGATCATTTCAATAAAGAGTTAGAGATACTGAAAAAAAAAAAAGAAGTCCTTGAAATGAAGGAAACAATAAACCAAGTTAAAAACTCCATAGAAAGCATAACCAATAGGATAGAAACACCTGGAAGACAGGACCTCAGACATTGAAGACAATATATTTAACCTTGAAAAAAAAGTTCAACAAACAGAAAAGATGGTAGGAAATTATGAACAGAATTTAGAAGAATTATGGGATATCATTAAAAGGCCAAATTTAAGAATTATTGGGATTGAGGAAGGCTTAGAGAAACAAACCAAAGGAATGAACAATCTATTCAATGAAATAATATCAGGAAATTTCCCAAATCTGAAGAATAAAATTGAAAACCAAGTACAAGAGGCCTATAGGACTCCAAATATACAAAATTACAACAGACCCACACCAAGGCACATTATTATGAAAATTCCTAACATAAAAGAATAAAGACAGAATTTTAAAGGCTGCAAGAGAAAAGAATCAAATTACATTCAGGGGGAAACCAACAAGAATATCAGCAGATTTTTTAATCCAGACCCTAAAAGCTAGAAGAGCCTGGAACAACATTTACCAAGCTCTGAAAGAAAATGGATGCCAACCAAGAATCTTATACCCAGCAAAACTTACTTTCAGATATGATGATGAAATAAGATCCTTCCATGATAAACAAAAGCTAAAGGAATTTACAAAAAGAAAGCCAGCATTACAGAACATTCTCAGCAAAATATTCCATGAGGAAGAGATGGAAAACAATGATGCAAATCAGCAAAAGGAGGAACTAGCATAAAGGAATAAACAAATAAAGAAGAAACCAAATCATGTCAAAAAACAAAAATGAGTCAAATGACTGGGAATAAAAATCATATCAGAATAATAACCCTGAATCTTAAAGGCCTGAACTCATCAATCAAAGACATAGACTGGCAGATTGGATTAAAAAGAAAAATCCAACAATATGCTGCCTGCAAGGGACTCATCTCATAGAAAGAGATACACATTGACTAAAGGTGAAAGGATGGGAAAAAACATACCATGCACATGGACACAGCAAAAAAGCTGGAGTATCCATCCTCATTTCAGATAATGTGGACTTTAAGCCAAAACTAGTCAGAAGAGATGTAGAAGGACATTACATAGTGCTTAAGGGAAGCATAAATCAGCAAGACATAACAATCATAAATATCTATGCCCCGAACATTGGCTCATCCATGTACATTAAACAAATCCTTCTTAATTCAGGAAATCAAATAGACCACAACACAATAATACTAGGCGATGTTAACACACCTCTCTTACCACTGGATAGATCTTCCAAACAAAAATTGAATAAGAAAACCATAGATCTCAATAACACAATCAACAATTTAGGTTTAAGGGACATATATAGAATATACCATCCAACAAAGAATGAATACACTTCTCAGCAGCACAATGGATCCTTCTCTAAAATAGACCACAATTTATGCCACAAAGCTACTCTTAGCAAATACAAGAAGATAGAGATAATACCTTGTATTCTATCAGATCATAATGGATTGATATTAGAAATAATTGACAGAATAAAGAGCAGAAAATTCTCCAATACCTGGAGATTAAATAATACACTATTATATGATGAATGGATAACAGAAGACATCAGGAGGGAAATAAAAATATTCTTAGAAGTAAACGAGAACAAAGACATCATATCAAAATCTCTGGGATACTATGAAATCAGTACTTAGAGGAAGTTTATTTCGTGGGTCACATTCAAAAAAAGAAGTAGAAATCAACAAATAAATGACTTAACACTACAGCTCAAAGCCCTAGAAAAAGAAGTGCAGACCAACACCAAAAGTAGTAGAAGACAGGAAATACTTAAAATCAGAGCCAAAATCAACAAAATTGAAACAAAAGAAATAATCAGAAAAATTAATAAAATAAATAGTTGGTTCTTTGAAAAAATAAACAAAATTGATAAACCCTTAGATGCACGAACAAAGAGAAAGAGGAAGAAAACTCAAATTAACTAAAATTCGGAATGAACAAAGAAATATCACAACAGACATGAGTGAAATACAAAACATAATTAGAAGCTATTTTGAAAATCTATACTCCAAAAGAACAGAAAACTTCAAAAACATCATCAAGTTTCTAGAGACATATGAATTACCTAAACTGAACGAGGAGGATATACACAACTTAAATAAATCAATTTCAAGCAATGAAATAGAAGAAGTCATCAAAAGCCTACCAACAAAGAAAGGTTAGGGACCAGATGGGTTCTCATACAAGTTCTACAAAACCTTTAAAGAAGAGCTCACTCCAATACTCCTCAAAGTATTCCATGAAATAGAAGAGGAGGGAACCCTCCCAAACTCATTCTATGAAACCAATATCACCCTGATACCTAAACCATACAGAGACACATCAAGGAAAGAAAGTTTCAAACTAATATCCTTAATGAATATTGATGCAAAAATTCTCAACAAAATTTTAGCAAATTGCATACAAAATTATATTAAAAAGATAGTGCACCACGATCAAGTGGGTTTTATCCCAGGGATGCAAGGTTGGTTCAACATCCAGAAATCAATAAATGTAATTCAACATATCAACAGACTTAAAGTTAAGAATCACATGATTATTTCGATAGATGCAGGAAAAGCACTCGATAAAATATAGCATCCCTTCATGCTCAAAACACTAGAAAAAATTGGGATAGTGGAAACATTTCCTAGCATTGAAAAGGCCATATATGCTAAGCCCATGGCCAATATCATTCTAAAGGGAGAAAAACTGAAAGCATCCCCCCAAAAAACTGGAACAAGTCAGGGATGCTCTCTTTCACCACTTCTATTCAACATCGTCCTTGAAATTCTACCCAGAGCAATTAGACAAACAAAAGAAATTAAAGGGATACAAATTGGAAAAGAAGAATTCAAACCATCCCTGTTCACTGATGACATGATGATATATTTAGAGGAACCCAGAAATTCCAACAGAAAACTCTTAGAACTCATAAGTGAATTCAGTAAAGTAGCAGGTTACAAGATCAATGCTCATAAATCCAATGCATTTTTATACACCAGTGACAAATCTTCAGAAACAGAAGTTAGGAAAACTACCCCATTCACAATAGCTTCGAAAAAAATAAAATACTTTTGAATCAATCTCACAAAAGAGGTGAAAGACCTCTACAATGAGAACTACAGAACAATAAAGAAAGAAATTGAAGAAAACCTTAGAAGATGGAAAGATCTCCCATGTTCTTGGATAGGCAGAATTAATATTGTCAAAATGGCCATACTACCAAATGTGCTATACAGATTCAATGCAATTCCAATTAAAATTCCAATGATGTAACTTACAGAAATAGAACAAGCAATTATGAAATTCATCTGGAAGAATAAGAAACCCAGAAGAGCTAAAGCAATCCTCAGTAGAAAAAGCAAAGCAGGGGTATCACAATATCACATCTTGAACTCTACAACAAAGAAATAGTAACAAAAACGGCATGGTATTGGTACCACAATAGACAGGTAGATCAATGGTACAGAATAGAGGACATGAATACAAACCCAAATAAATACAATTTTCTCATACTAGACAAAGGGGCCAAAAATCTGCAATGGAGAAAGGATATCCTCTTCAACAAATGGGGCTGGGAAAACTGGAAATCTATATGCAACAGAATGAAATTAAACCCCTATCTCTCACCCTGCACAAAACTCAACTCAAAATGGATCAAGGACCTCAGAATCAGAACAGAGACCCTGCAGGTTATAGAAGAAAAAGTAGGTCCAAATCTTCAACTAGTTGGCTTAGAATCAGACTTCCTTAACAAGACTTCATTAGTACAAGAAATAAAAGCAAGAATCAACAACTGGGATAGATTCAAACTAAAAAGCTTTCTCTCAGCAAAGGAAACTATCAGTAATGTGAAGAGATAGCCTACAGAGAGGTAGAAAGTCCTTGCTACTCATAATTCAGATAGAGCACTAACTTCCAGAATATATAAAGAACTCAAAAAACTCTACACCAAGAATACAAATAATCCAATCAAAAATGGGCTAAGGAAATGAACAGACACTTCACAGAAGAAGATGTACAAGCAATCAACAGATATATGAAAAAATGTTCAACATCTCTAGTAATAAGAGAAATGCAAATCAAAGCTACCCTAAGATTCCATCTCACCTCAATTAGAATGGCGATTATCAAGAACACAAGCAACAATAGGTGTTGGTAAGGATGTGGGGAAAAAATGTACACTCATACATTGCTGGTGGGGTTGCAAATTAGTGCAGCCACTCTGGAAAGCAGTATGGAGATTCCTCAGAAAGCTTGGAATGGAACCACCATTTGACCCAGCTATCCCACTCCTTGGCCTATACCCAAAGGGCTTAAAATCAGCATACTACTGAGATACAGCCACATTAATGTTCATTGCTGCTCAATTCACCATAGCCAGATTGTGGAACCAAAATAGATGTCCTTCAATTGATGAATGGATAAAGAAACTGGCATATATATATATACATATATACATATATATATATACAATGGAATATTACTCTGCCATAAAGAATGATAAAATTATGGCATTTTCAGGGAAATGGATGAAATTGGAGAATATCATGCTAAGTGAGATAAGCCAATTTCAAAAAACTGAAGGACAAATAATCTCTCTGATAAGCGGATGATGACATATAATGAGGGGTGGGAGGGATTAGCATTAGGGTTAGGGTTAGGTTTAGGGTTAGGATTAAGGAGGGGGGCAAGAATGTAGGAAGGAAGGACTGTATAGAGGGAAAAGACGGGGGGAAATGTGGGGGGAAGGAAAAAAATAACAATGAATTAAACAAAATTACCCTATGTAAATTTAAGATTACACAAATGGTATGCCTTGACTCCTTGTACAAACAGAGAAACATGTATCCCATTTGTTTACAATAAAAATGGTCAAAAAAAAAGAAACAACTTGGCTCAAAAAATTAAATCTAAAAGAATAAATTGCTATATTAGTTGTGGCAGAGAAAGAGTGACCTGAAACGGACCATGACCTGCTCTAGGAGCCTTATGTGGTCCTCCAGTCCCAGGCTGCTGGGTAAGATGCAGTTCCCAGGGAAAGATCAGTCTCTGCTCCACAGAGTCCCAGAACTCCAGCTGTGACTGTCCAAGGGTTGACCTAGGCTGTGAAGGATTGGGAACTTTGCATGACCTGATAGTCACATTGACCTTTCTGACCCCAGACCCATGAATCCTTGGGTGTCACATCTCCTGGCCCAATACTGTCCATCCTATTCAAAGCTATCACTGAAAAATGGCACCATTGGGTGGTGGGGGCATGGTATTTGAAGAATAATTGTGGTCAACTAAAAGTGCTGATTTCAGAAGGGGGACAAATTAATGACATAGAGTTTGTCCAATCAGCACAGACTGGGGCCCTCTGTGTCCATTATGTGCAGGTTTCATTTGATGACACCTTGTCCTGAGAAGACAAACAAAAATCTTATCCATCCCAGAAGGTGAGCAAAGCTGTGGAGCATGATTTATGGAACAGTGAACACCTTTGGACAGTTGTGATTTGTTCTACCAAACAAAGAAACTGTAAGGTAAGAAACTATATGATATATTGGAAATGTCCAATACCCTTCAGGAAGATTTACAGGGCCTTTATAGAAGACCTGTATATATATTACAAAAAAAGTTGCTCTCATCTTGCCCCCCAACCTATTAAAACTTTTGTTATATCTGCACATTCTAAATTTTAAAGAGGTTACTTTTATATGTTGCAGTTAGAATATAAGGTTATGTAAATATCCTTTTGTTTTAAAAAGTCAGAAATATCCTCTGGAAATGATTTTGAAAGGAATTGTTAGACCACCTCTAGCAGTGACATTGTCCACATTTATTCAGAGGTAAGAGAACATGAAGAAAATATGAGCATGAGAAGGGAGGATCCTGGGCATGACTGGTTATGTGTAAAAGACATTTTTTATATTATATCCATTCCTTGGTGTGTGTATTTTACTCCTCATTCCTGTATATTTATTTGAAGATGCTGGGATTTTTTTCAGAAATATCAACATTTTAGGTAAACTAATTTAAAAGCAATAAAATATGAAACAATTTGTAAATTAATTTAAAAAATTCTATGAAATGTTTTGTGGAGGGTAATAACCAAAATCCCTGTTGCATAATAAGCATTGTATGCTGGTTCTCTGGAGCACCATGGCAGTGGGCTTACAATGAGGCAAAAGTAACTATTGTTACTATGTGTTATGGGCTTTGTTTTATATTGCACTTTATATAGAATATATTAAGGACAAATGAGTTCTTGTCTACATGCACCTTTTTTAGATGCTAAAGAGGTTGCCACTGATGACAAAAGTAGAATCAGTAAACAAAATTTTGTATGTTTTGTTAAAATTTTTAGGAAGGATTTTCTTCTCAAAATTGGAGCATTAATGTAGACTGGGTTACTGAAGGACAAGAATGCTCATATTTTAAAGACATCTTTGAATTAGAACTATTGTTAAATGTTTGTACTTCTTTCAATACTGAATGTACACAGTGGAAAAATTAAGTTTTTAATTGAAACCTCTAGTCTGTCTAGATGTTTAGAAATCCTGGTGAATATTAAAAGTAGAGGTAGTAAAATATCAATTCATAAATCTGTATGTTCTCTGTGATATGTGAGGCTAACACAATAAGTTGGGGGAGTGTAGAATAAAGTTTAATTGGATTAAATAAAGTGGAATTAAAGGACAGAAGTGGTGATGGGTTTAAGAAAGACAATAGACTGAAATAGACATAAATTTTCTATGTTCATATATGAGTACATTAGCAGTGTAACTTCACATTGTAGACAACCCCAAACATGGTAAATTATACTCCAAGTATAACTTAATACTTCATGTATAAAGAGAAAAAAATTAAAATTAAAAAAGGAAAATAATAAATCTAAAAGAAATAAGAATATATGCAATCTACTTGGAACTCTATATCTGAGGAAACATGTAGAATGGAAGCAAAAGATTAGAAGACCATTACATAAAAATTTGGACAAAAGAAAGCTTGCTTGGCCAAATTATGATATATAAAAGTTTAATGCAAGAAGTTACATGAGATAAAATATATTTTAATTTTAACAAAAAAGTTTGAAAGAGGCAAAGTAGAATATTATATGAAGATAAAAAAGAGCTTTTCCTAGAATACTGTAATAAAAGTAAATATAGTTTCAACTCACATTGTACTTCCAAGAAATAAAAAGTTAAGATTGACAAACTAAATAAAGAAATAGAAAGCAACACTTTAATACTAGGATACATCAATCCATACTTGCTGTAAAGGAAGTCAAACAAGATGGTAATCAAAAAACAGAAGACTTTGAAAATAATTTAAACATATTTGACTTATATGATAGTTGTTT
>NW_027632520.1:0-30304 GCF_902686455.1 Sciurus vulgaris | reverse complement strand
ATTCATGAAATAAAAATACTGGCATATAAATCCATAAACTGAAATGACCTTATGCCTTATGTTAAATGGAAGTATTCTGCTGGCTTGATTAGAGTCCGCACCTCTAGAAGGAAATATTGCCTTAAAAGTAGCAGCAGAACGAGGGCTTTGGGGAGGAATTCCCAAACCTCAAAAGAAAAAAAAAAAAACTGCAACCAAGAACCGGCCATTCTGTCTTATTCTAGTCTGGATGGGATATTGCTTGCTGTCACTCACAGAGAACGACTCCCTGACTCTAGGGCAGGTCTGAGGTCCTTCCAATCAGTAACACGTAGAACTTGCCAGTACTGGTTTGCTGCCAGGGAGTTATGGGTGGGCTTACCGCCACCGTTCCCGCTGCTTCTGAGAACCACCATATCCGCCATTCAGACTCTAGGTTGCACATCCCCTCTGTTTTGGAGTCCAGGTTTCCTCTGCTGCACAGGGGCTGGAAGATCCCGGGGACAGAGGATCTAGCTCCTGAGATGCAGAATTGGTGATGTGGCAAGTGGCATTACAAGCCTAGGAGGGAGGCTGTTGAATGGCACGACTGACTGTGCAGGCACAGAAGCTGGCAGACTGGTATTCTCAACAATGGCTGGAGTCTGCAGCCCTGAGCCCTCCCTTGGGGCAGTTGTACCCTCAGTCCTGCTGGTCTTTCAGGTGGGGAGCCCATTAGTGGCAGAGATCCTCTCTCTTCCTTGTCCTTGGAAGGCATCCTTGACCCCTGCCTCTAATACTAATTAGCAGGTGTGTGCCTGTGGCCCAGCAGCTACCCAAATGCTGGTGATTGACCCATGGGCCCATTGTCTTGATAAAATCTCCACATGCCATTTTCCAGCAGGAGAAGAGCTGTGGTGTATAGAAAACTTGCTTTCTCCTGAGCTAGCTAATTTTCATTTTCACTTTCTTTTTTCTTTCCTTTTCTTTTTCTTTTTTTCTTTTTTTGTTTTGCTGCAAGTTGAACCTCGAGATACTTTACTACTGAGATATATCCCTAGTAGTTTTTATTTTATTATTTTGAGACAGGGTTAGGTTAGTTGGTGACATTGACATTATTATGGTTTGATTTATTTAGATTTTTTAAATTTCAATTAAGTGTATAATTTTTACATATATATGGATTCAAATATGAATTTAGCTTATATTGTGATTTCTTGATGATTATTGAAATAGTATAGTTTCATAATATACATGAATGTCAGGTAATGATAAGTACTCCTTTTGATCTTATAATTGAAAAAAAATTCTTGACTAAAATTATATGTACACTTTCTTGGATGAATTTTAGAACTTTATAATTTGGTTTCTTACTTCATTAGAAGTAAAGCATGTTGGGTTTTTATTATTGCATTATAGTTATACATAACATTTGACTTCATTTTGACATAATCATACAAGCAAAGAATATAATTTGCTCCATTTCAGTACTGAGTATTTTCTCTTCTCCTCTCCTTCTATATTCCTCCTCTCTTTTATTTATTTATAGTTTTATAAATTACTGCCTTATAAATACACATAAATGTAGAAACTACAGTGATGTATTCATATAGGTACATAAGAATTTTACAGGGATATATTGTAGGTTAATTTGGGGGAAAATTGTTTTGTTTGTAAGGATTAGTTTTATCATCTACACATGGGATGTGTGAGTTTTTTTATGTTCTTCTGATATTTCTTTTCTCAGACGTTCTACGTATTTTTTTCTAAACATAAATACACGTGATATATCACATACATATTGCACATATATAAAACTTAAACATGGTGTTTTATACTATTTCTTAAACTGGATGTACTATAACTGAAAATGTGACTAGCTTCTAGGAACCATTTTTCCCACGAATTGTTTATTTTTTTCAAGACGTGAATTCTCTTGAACCATGCCCCTGAAATTGTAGGGTTGTTGTTTGGGTGAGTAATGTTGTGTACTTATGTGTTATGGACACAAATGCTGTAATTTCTGTTTGTCTCTATGACAGTGAGTATTACATATCTTCAATAGCAAGAATTTCCACAAATAATAAACACTCGAGTTTATGAAAATTCACTTGATTTATGTCATTATCAATTTTATTTAGTTGTGTCTATGATGGAATTTTATTTTATATTTCTCTAAATATTTTTAATATTTCTTTAGATATTGAATTTCTTATGATTATTGAAATCTTAGCTACAGATAACCCCAGTATTAATTGGCAGTTTAAGTTAATTGCCTGCAATTCTTTTTTTTATTGTTTCTGACTTTAAAGATAAGAAAATATATCCAAAAAGGCAGATAGATTTGGATTTCAAGAAAGCAAGCATTATGTTTTTAATTAATGTAATAGAATATTTACATTTTTATTCCCCTGGATTTGTGCTGCAGGTATCTTGTATGTTCTCTATTTGGAGGTTATTTCAAATGAAATTCTAGGGCCTATCTTTGGAAATTCTAACAGGATATATAAATAAGGAAAATGTCACTTCCCAATTTCTTTAGGAAAATGAATATATTTACTCAAATTCATTGGTTAAGTAAATTGCTGAATGACACATTCACTAAAACATCCACTCCTCTTTCTTGAAGATTTTTTAAAAATGATATTGACAGTGAATCATTCATTCTGTTATCTGGATTTTGGACTTTATTACAAAATGTATAGAATAAGATTTGGCAAATCCTAGAAGTATGCATCAAAATTTATTATTTTCTGAATGATATGTTATAGAAATAGCAACAAGAGGACATGTTTTTAGAAATAGTTACATAATTTTTCTTTGAAATTACTCATAAGCCTTTAAATTTATTTCTTTTTTGAGTCATATTTAGACTCTGGGTGTGTGATGTGCTTTTTTGTACCCTATAATCTCCAAGGAATTACCTCATAAGGAATCTAGGTCGATAGCTCAGTTTTTGAAGAGTTACTTAACATGAAGGAGGGAAAAAAAATGTGTTTTGCTCCTGGTATGTCTTTTGTAAGTACTCTATTCAAAATGGAGAGAGAAAAAATATTTCTTCTGACACATTCTCTACATCAGGAGCAAATCAATGTTTGAGGAGCTTTGAAGGGATTCATATAGTTCTGTTTCTGGGTAGTTCTCTTTGCAGCTGAGTTGACATTTAATATCCAGAAACCTGTGTTTTCTCGTCTCTAAAATAGGAATAATTTTAGAGGACAAAGGTGGATTGTGCTCGTCATGGAGGCTAGTAGCACATGTATGTACTGTAGCCATAGCTGACAAACCACCTGGAAAATGCTGTGCAGATACTGATTGTTTATGTGCCACTCACATAAATTTTCTTTTTAAAGCTTGTAAAAACCTTTTCATTGTAGGCACCAATGTCAACCACATTGCCAACATAAAAGGTTGAATCTTTCTGTCTAAATTCTAAATACTTATTCTCCGGTGCTTCAAAGTAGTATAATTAATTGTTTCCTTGAACTGCTTTTACTTTGTATCCCCAATAAAAGAGTTCTCTGCTCCATGTTTCAATCACCCACATTCAGCTATGTTTAGAAAATAAAATAGAAAACTGTGTTTTTTGCTGGTTTGTAAAGGAGGATCAAGATTACTTCTGGCTTGTGTGATTCCTTATTATAAATTGAACCAGAATTTGACAGGTCTGAGAAAAGTCACCCCATAAACCATCAGGTATATAAAAAGATTTTGTTTATATGCAATATATGTGCATATTATATGTATACATATTGGTTTAGGCCAGTCCCTCACCTGCTTTTTATAAGGTAAGAAACACAATTTCTTACCTGTATTTCTTCTCAGGTACAAAAAACAGGAGAGACACTACCCTGAGTGAAAGCAGGGAACTTAAAGCAGAAAGCTTCCAGAGTTAGGTTTACTCCCTCCAAATGCTGGCCATGGTCCATTCCATTCAAGATACTAGGAAAAAAGCAAACTATATTAAAAATTATATATATGCACACACACACACACACAGAGCAGAGAGAGAGAGAGAGAGAGAGAGAGAGAGAGAGAGAGAGAGAGAGAGAGAGAGAGAGAGGCTTTTCTGAATAAGTGCCACTAACCAAATTCTAAAATAATAAGAAAAGTTGTATGAGTCATGTGGTGTACTAGTGGTGTTTGGGCTTTAAATTTATACACAACATTTTTTAGTACTGTGGATTGAATCGATTGTCACTTAACCACTGAGCCACATCCTGAGCACTTTTTTAAAATATATTTTTATTGTAAATGAATGGGATTCATGTTGTTTCCCTGTACAGGAAGTAAAGGCATACCATTGGTGTAATCATACGTTTACATAGGGTACTGGTGTTTGATTCATTCTGTTAGTTTTCCACACCTCCTACTCTTCCAACCCCTCTTTTTCCTCTATACAGTCCCTCCTTCCTCCATTCTTGCCCTCCTCCCACCCCCCATTATGTGTCATCATCCACTTAACAGCGAGATCATTCATCCTTTGGTTTTTTGAGATTGGCTTATTTCACTTAGAATGATATTCTCCAATTTCATCCATTTGCATGCAAATGTCCTGATTTTATTATTCTTTATGGCTGAGTAATATTCCATTATATTTATATATCACAATTTCTTTATCCATTCATCAATTGAAGGACATATAGGTTAGTTCCACAATCTGGCTATTGTGAATTGAGCAGCTATAAACATTGATGTGGCTGCATCTCTAGTATGCTGAATTTAAGTCCTTTGGGTATAGACCAAGGAATGGGACAGATGGGTCATATGGTGGTTCCATTCCAAGATTTCTGAGGAATCTCCATATGGCTTTCCAGAGTGGCTGCACTGATTTGTAACCCCACCAGCAATGTGTGAGTGTACCATTTTTTCCACATATTCACCAACACCTATTGCTGCTTCTATTCTTGATAATTGCCATTCTACTTGGGGTGAGATGAAATCTTAAGGTAGTTTTGATGTGCATTTCTCTTATTACTAGAGATGTTGAACATTTTTTCATGTATCTGTTGATTGCTTGTAGATCTACTTCTGTGAAGTGTCTGTTCATTTCCTTAGTCCATTTGTCGATTGGATTATTTGTATTCTTGGTGTATAGCTTTTTGAGTTCTTTATATATTCTGGAAATTAGCGCTCTATCTGAAGTATGAGTGGCAAAGATTTTCTCCCACTCTGTAGGCTCTCTCTTCTCATTTCTGATAGTTTCCTTTGCTGAGAGAAAGCTTTTTAGTTTGAATATATCCCAGTTATTGATTCTTGCTTTTATTTCTTGTGCTATGGGAGTCCTGTTAATGAAATCTGATCCTAAGCCAACAAATGAAGATTTTTGCCTACTTTTTCTTCTATAAGATGCAGGGTCTCTGGTCTTATTCCAAGGTCCTTGATGCATTTGAGTTAAGTTTTGTGCAGGGAGAGAGATAGGGGTCTAATTTCATTCTCTTGCATATGGATTTCCAGTTTTACCAGCACCGTTTGTTGAAGAGGCTATCTTTTCTACGTTGCATATTTTTGGCACCTTTGTCTAGTATGAGAAAAATGTAATTGTATTCGTTTGGGTTTTTGTCCATGTCCTCTATTCTGTACCATTGATCTACCTGTCTATTTTGGTACCAATACCATGCCATTTTTGTTACTATTGCTTTGTATTATAGTTGAAGTTCTGGTATTGTGATACCCCCTGCTTCACTCTTCCTAATAAGAATTGCTTTAGCTATTCTGGGTTTCTTATTCTTCCAGATGAATTTCATGATTGCTTGCTCTATTTCTATTTTGGGATTTTTTATTGGAATTGCATTGAATCTGTATAGCACTTTTGGTACTATGGCCATTTTGGCAATATTAATTCTGCCTATCCAAGAACATGAGAGATCTTTTCATCTTCTAAGGTTTTCTTTAATTTCTTTTGTGCTCTCTAGTTCTCATTGAAGAGGTCTTTCACCTCTTTTGTTAGATTGATTCCCAAGTGTTTTATTTTTTTCGAAGCTATTGTGAATGGGGTAGTTTTCTGAACTTCTTTCTGAAGATTCATCACTTATGTAAAAAATGAATTAGATTTTTGAACATTGATCTTATAACCTGTTACTTTACTGAATTCACTTATGAGTTCTAAAAGCTTTCTGGTGGAATTTCCTGGTTCCTCTAAATATATAATTATGTCATCAGCAAATAGCGATAGTTTGAGTTCTTTTCCTTTTAGTATCTCTTTAATTTCCTTCGTCTGTCTAATTGCTCTGGCTACAGTTTTGAGGATGATGTTTAATAGAAGGGGTGAAAGAGGGCATCCCTGCCTTGTTCCAGTTTTTAGGGGGGATGTTTTCAGTTTTTCACCCTCTAGAATGATATTGGCCATGGGCTTAGTATAGATGGCCTTTGCAATGTTAAGGAATGTTCCCACTATCCTTATTTTTTCTAGTGTTTTGAGCATGAAGGGATGCTGTATTTTATCAAATGCTTTTTCTGCATCAATAGAAATAATCATGTGATTCTTGACTTTAAGTCTCTTGATATGGTAAATTACATTTTTTGATTTCCTGATGTTGAACCAACCTTGCATCCCTGGGATAAAACCCACTTGATCATGGTGTGCTATCTTTTTAATATATTTTTTGTATGCAATTTGCTAAAATTTTGTTGAGAATTTTTGCATGGACTTTCATTAAGGATATTGGTGTGAAATTTTCTTTCCTGGATGTGTCTCTTTCTGGTTTAGGTATCAGGGTGATATTGGAAATGCCATATTTTTTTTTTTTATTTTTTGCAGTGCTGGGGATTGAACCCAGGGCCTTGTGTTTGCAAGACAAGCACTCTACCAACTGAGCCATATCCCCAGCCCCCCAGCACTATTTTTTATTTCATTTAGTTACAGGTTCTAGCAAAGTTGCTGAGGCTGGCTTTGAATTTGCAATCTACCTCTCTTACCTTTCAAGCTGCTGGGATTACATGTGTGTGTCACCATACATGGCAAAAAAAATTTATCTTGATTCCAAGCCCACATGATTATTTAGGGTCTTTCATTTAGAAATAAAAATATCATGTACTGGAAATTATGTCTAAGGCCAAATTGCAAAATAAGGTGTTGATCTTTGTCCTGAATCCTCACTGGCCAGTCAAATGGGGCATATGTCATCAGAAGACTCCAGAAGTTCTGTCCTGTTCCTGAAGAATGTCTCCACGTACTACCTGAAGTCCTAACTGAGCACATATATGCCAGCATTCCAGTACATTCCCAGATTGTGTGGTGGATTGTGGAGAAGGATGATCATCAGAATCACAACTTTCTGTCATGAGGAAGACTGTGGTCTGTAGTGTGTAAGTGTCTCAAGTCTTCTTTCTCCCTAAGTTTGTTTTTCATTTTGGTGGGATGGTGGTACTTCATGTTAAACACAGAGATCCTTTACCACTAAGCTACATTTTTGGTACTTTTTATTTTTTATGTGAAACAGATGCTGAGGCTGGCCTTGAACTTGTGCCCAGCCTCATGAGTTGCTAGGAATACCGGTGTGTACCACCCTGGCTGAATCCTCCTGAATGATCTAAATGTATGGGAAGCAAAATATGAAATCAGAACCCTGTCTCCCAGCCTAAGCCTTTATATCTCTGTCAATAAATTCCTAAAAATCCACCTCCCTGTCCATATTCCCAATGACAAATTCTCCTCTGCTCAGTATTATCAATTATTTTTCCTTATTACATTTCAAATGAGTACAATATTTTAATTTTTTTAACCAAGAACTGGATAGAACTTTATAAATCATTTGTTTTTTGGCTGGGTGCAATGACTTAGGCCTATATTCCCAGATACTCAGTTGGCTAAGGCCAGAGACTCAGTTGGCTAACGCATGAAGATTGCAATTTCAAGGTAAACATGAGGAATTTAACTGGAGCATAGGCAACTTAGAGAGACCTGTCTCAAAATTTTAAACCATGAACTGGGTGTGCAGTTCAGCTTTATCATGCCCATGTGACAAATCCCCAGTACCATAGAAAAAGTCATAAGCAAAGGCTTTAATTGTTGTTGTTGTTGTTATTTATGTGCATTTCACATGATAGAAATTATAGAAAATTCCCTTGAAATTTGCAAAAATATATGCCTCCAAGGCCAGACACCTTATCACATGTCTTAGTGTTGAGAAACCCCCTGGTGGAATTTATGTCAGAAGGTTCTCCTTCCCCTCTCTGGTATTTTCCTGGTACTGTGTTTCAGCACTGTCTAATATGAGGATCCTACAGCTGGCACACTTAATGTCTCTTGAGAGTCTAGTGAATATCAGTATTTGAGTCTTATCTTGTAAGAGAGCAGACTAAGTTTAGGGACTCTAGCTTTTCAGGAAAGTAGTTAAGTGCCCTAAAAGCTGGGAGAAATCTGGTTTCCCCTTCATTCAAAGGTCACTTCAGTTGTTCTCTGACCTTGGCTACTGGAAATACTGCTATAATGAAGATGATAATGCAACCATTTATTTAACATACCAACTTCAAATACTTTGGGAATGTATCCATAATTTTTACTATTTTGTAAATTTTTAAAGAACTTTTAACTTTCAAGATTTTTAAAAAGTTTTACCTAATGAAATTATATTCTAGCACAGTTTGCAAGTGTTTATTTTATCCATATCCACCTTATTGGAGTACATGCTATTCTTCCATTTTTTGGTAGTAGCCATTAAAACAGTGATACCACCTTTTACCGGTGATCAGTCCTGCTTCCTCAGGTGATCAAGTATAATGCCAGAGAAGTAGGCCAAGGCAAGCACAGTCAAAAGTAAGCTTTATTAAAGAAAAGTAAAAACAGACTTCTCCCAGGTGGAAGAAGGGGACCCAAAGGAGGAATCCATAGGATAAGCAAATCTTGTCTTTTTATAGGTTTTATTCTCCTATTTTTCCCCCTTATCTCTTTCCTTTCCACCTACAGGATTAGGCCCGGTTTTGTAGGTGAGATGTAAAATGTGAGAAGCGGATAGGGCAGAGGGAGGGCCAAAGTGATTCAATCAGGTAAGGGCCCAGGGGTTATTAATTAGCAGCTCCTTGCTTGCAGTCCCTGACAAGGGCAGGTAAATTTGGTTATCAATGGGCTCTGTATGTCCTTGACATTCCATTCTCCCAGGGCGGTCTCCAATTTCCAGAGGCAGATGGCTTTCATAGCCTCCATTTTCTGGATCTGGCCCAATTCTCTATTTCTATAGTAATTGCCTGTCCAAATTCTGGCTTCAACACCTGCACTCAGGCTGTGGAAGTTCTCACAGATGAGTGGTGCAATAAATTTATGCTGAAAGTTAGAATCCATGCTGCTTTACACTCATTTAAAGAAGGTGAAGTGAACCTATTTTAGAAATAAACAAGAGTCTGTACTTTTAACATTTTTTCTTCATTCCTGGTGGAGATTGCAACCCATGGAAATTCTTCCATGCCAATGTGGAGCCATATTTTGGGATACAGAGAGATTTGCAAATGTGTATTTGTCAATGCTACCAAAAACTGGAAGATTAGGATGTAGTTCATTGAATGGAAAAAGTTGAACTTTGGGCAAATTTCTTAAAGAAAGAATTGGTTAGCTCTGGAGTTATTATTGAGGTGATCTGAGGAAGAGGGCTCATGTTGTACTTCACTACCACTTTGGCTGCCAGTCATAGACTGTATTTCCATTGTTAACTCTTTGATGTTGTATAGATAGAAGCTCAACTATTAGCAGCAATATTTCACAGATTATACTGGCAAAGATCTTTTAGGAGAAATTGGGACCTTTGAGATTTAACTCCTCTTCTCTGGTTTCATTAGAGGGATCTTGCATTTTCATAGAAAAACACTCTTTTTCTCTGATCTTGATACTCATGTATGTCTGGTCTCTTTCTCTGTGTGTACCAGTTTTGTTAAAATTCAAACTACAAATGATTTAGAGTTAAATGTATTATATTTATGACCCAAACTCTTTTCCTGTACTCAGGTTGACAGTGGATTTAAGCATTCTGTCCCAGTTATAAGGATTATTGCTCAAAGAATGTTAATGTTCTAGTATAACCCAACTTTTCCTACTTATCTGATGGTTGGTTTCTTTGTTTTATGTGCATCTAATTAATTTATAAATTTAATAGGGATTCATAACAGTTGTAAGGGGAAAAATGCATCTCAACTTGGGACCTGCGGCGGTAGCCACCGCTGCGCGATCCTGCTGACCTGCCGCTCACTCGCTGGTCTCAGTTGTGGCTCACCAATAGCTCCCAGAAAAAATGCTCCACAGACACAAGGTCTCATGCAAGAGACCTTATTTATGCAGATGATTGACACGCATAAATAAGGGCAAAAAGAAGGGGAAAAAGAGGAAGATGATGTGTGGCTTCTCCCAGATATTGGAATCTTGCGGGCTTGAAGGAACCAATAGTGGAGGAGAATTTTTGCAAGCTGACTGATGAACCAATAGCATGTTAGGACATAACGTGGGAAGAAGGAAAATGGCAACAGCATAACCGGAAATTCCTGTAACATAAGAGATGGGCAGAGTGCAGATTGACAGGTGGTGGGGAGGCCAGAAATTCCTGTAATGGTAGAGGTGGGCAGAGCACAGATTGACAAGTGGTTGGGAGGTGGGCAAAATGGCTGTACCTGATGGGAGGGGGGTAGCTTTATACATTACTTTCCCCCATTTCTTTTTTTATAAGAAAATTTAGCTCTCCAGTTCTTTTTGAAGCCTTCTCTCTCTCCTTCCTGCCTAGGTGACTGGGGTTGGATTTGCAGGTGAGATGAAAAAAGTTCATTCCCCTTCCAGAGTTCCAAAGGCAGATGATTTTCATTTACTTCATTTCCTCAATTTGACTGATCCCCTATTTCTACACTAACTGCCTGTCCCCAATTTTGACTTCATTTACCCCTCTAATACTGGGAACTCCTTCACTGCTGTAGGGAAAAGGGTGATGACAGATCTGACTCCTTCGAGATGGAAGTGGGCAGCGTGGGGCAAGCAGTTTGGAGTTCCCTTTTAGAAATTGGGTCAACTGAGGGGTCCAAGATAGAAGTCTGGTTGGGGAAGAGCAGGCTGTAAAGGCATCTGGGGATGGGTGCTTCTATGAGAGAAGAACAAAAAGACATGAGTACTTAAATGAGATTGATATAATAAAAATGTTACAGAATCTGGAATATGGTAATGCATATTATAAAGATGACAGAAATAAATAATTCCTCACCAGGGGGTGGAAGAACTGAGAAGTTGTTCCCATAACAAGGCCTAGCAAAGGCTGGAGAGGACAGGCCTTTATTTGGGAAATTTAACATTGTCTAGGTTATCAGGAATGTAAACACAACATTTAGTAGAGATACTAGCAAACATAGATTAAGCCTACCTGTGTCTGTAGGCCTTACTAAAAACTTCTGACTCTGCCAGTTTCTCTTGATAGTTATTATTTTTAAATGTCCAAGAATGGCTATATTTTGGTTTTAACTACTTTGCTAGGTGTTTAAGATCAACCTGGTCAAAGTGACCTATTCCTGTCCATTAAAGAGTCAGCTGAGTTTCCACAGGGGTCACTCATAGAGAACTTAAGAGCAACTTCTTAGCTCCATTAGTGCCATTTGGTTAGGCAGCGTCTTCTCAATGAGGTGGCTCCCCTTGGAAGCATTAGGGATGTCTTCCTTTTTCCATGACCCTCCTCTGCAGCAGGTGAGCTGAGTGGCTTTTCCTCCAGTGGCCTCATAAATCTCCTTGGTCAGGAGGTTGTGTGACCCAGAGTTGCAAAGCTCCTTGGAGAAGTCCTCTTCTTCCCTGGGTTCAGGCTGACTTTGAGGGCAAGACCCAAATATGGACTTTTCTTGACCTCTGTATTTAATCTCAATCTCTAAGTTTGATCTTAACCATCAAGCAAGTCAGTCTCACCACTCATAAAGTAAGAGGACTGGGCTTTAGCTTTAATGTCTATAACTTTATAGTTATTTACCCCCTTTTATCTAATTGGGGTTTACATTATCTGTTCAATAGGTGATGGCTTACTATTCCAAATTAATTTATGATGTTCACTCTTGAAGCAGTACTTCTGCAAAATATTGATCAGGCAACAATTAGAGTTTACAAGGAAAATACAAAATGGAATCATCAACAGTAAAACATTCAGTTTGTGTAATAGCTATCTCGAATTTTGGCTGAGTTCCCATTTGAGATCATAATAATCTTTACAACAAACATCACACTTTTGAACAGAACTTTAAATGAGTTAATGTCTGGTTTACTTTGTAGCCATTCTAATGTGTAGCAGGTTTGTGAGGCAGAGACTTATCTCAGGTAATGTGGGGCTTTTCAGTGAGGGGCAAAGGAGTATTAGAAAATAAAGGGTTATAAACACAGATTTTGAAGATCAAGCTGAGATCAGATAGAGCTCTGTTCTCTGATGGAAATGTGAATCTAAAGAGTTATGTCAGCAATCTTTATATATGTGCAATGTTAGGTTTCAAAGTTACTGTAAGGTGGGCAGGAACCAGAGAGGGGAGCTGATGAAACACTGGTTATCTAGCATAAGAATTCCTTCCTATCCAAGAGTTGTGTGCCTGAGATTAATGTACTGCCTCAGCAGTTAGGCATCTTGTGCCCTTGCACTGGAGCACTCCCAGGCACCAGGCATGCCACAGCCATGAGATCATCAGAGATCCCAATTTCAGTCACTGTTGTCCCATTTTTGCTACTGCACATTACACTCTTTCTTAAATGTTCTTTTACATATACCCTATTGATGACAGGTCCTATAATAGAATATTAAATGATAGGTTCACCATTATAGACAAGCTTAATTTAAAGAACAGCAGCTTGATATATTTTCTGATTTAAAGGCTTGTATACCAGGAAAATATGAACACATTTGATAAATAAAGAATAATGTTTTTAAGTATGTTATTCCATGGAATAACTTCATAAATTAATCAGATGTCTCTAACAAACACGTTTGAGTAATCCCATACATGTCGACTCTAATTCACTCATCTTATTGTAGAAAACCCAAGATATCAGACAAGTGTACCAACAGTATTTGCCATCTCCTGTTGAACAAAATTCCTAGAAATATTGATGTTAGACATTTTATAAACATTAATATTTTATTAGCATGACCACCTAGAGACTTGTGAGTTAATTTTAAGGACATTTTACTTCTATAAGTTTACCCAATTTAAATTGAACCTCTTTAAATCATGTGAATTAAAAATATTTGGATCCATTTTTAAAATTTTAATTTTTATGCATGCTTATATTTAACACAAAAGCAAGGGCCTTGTAATATTTATCTCCTTTGCAATGTAATGGATGTTCAAAAATAACTCTAGACTTGGATAAAAAGAAATGATAAAAAATCATTAACCTAGGTTTGTAGGATCAAAAATGTGAGTGCAAAAATACAGCATTTAAGAAAAACAAAAGTCCTAGAAGAAAAATGATAATGGTTATTAATTAAAGCATGAGAAAATGAGAAGGAGAGAAGAGTTGAAAGGGAGAAAATTATTCTGAGTTGTAGCCCAGGAGAAATTTAAAAATGGACACTTTTCTTCTTCTTCTTTTTTTTTTTTTTTCTCCTGGGTTTGAAACTGCTCTCCCATTGCACCTTTCTTCATTTACATTTCAATGTAACCCTTGACTGAGATCTGAATCTGAAAGTGGCTATATGTTCTAGCAGAAACTTGATGCTTAGGTCTTTTTAATTTACATTTGGAGGGCTTGAGCCTGCAGGGAAAGCCAAGAAGCGAGAAAGAAAAACTTGAAAATAAGGAATAAGCCCAGAGAATGTGTTCAGGTTTTTGAGGAGAGCAGAGATTAGGTTTAGCATGAAAGAAAGGAAAAACAAAAGGGAAAGGTCTCTCTCCATTCACCAGGTTGCTCACATATGTACTTAATTATACCTAGTACAATTATGCATATAATTATACCTAGTATAAAGCAAGAATTTAGGGTGTCATAAATAGACCATTCTGACTTACTACCTAAAGGACAGTTTAGCTCTAATTCAGGGAACAGGTGAAGGTGTTTGAGATTGTTTAATAAACATCTCAGGGGTGAGTTTGCTGGGGTGGAAGTCCTAGATCCCATGGTGAAGACTGAGAAATGCCTAAGTTAGTGATCAATGACATCCCACAATCACGTGTTAAGCAATGAGAAGGTAGTTCAATGGTCTCATCATAACACAGTACCAGTGTCTACCAGGCATTAGCTGAGAGACTTTGAGGACCTGACCAGGATTTCGAGTGAGATAAAAAAATATAAAAAGAGCCTCAAACCCTGAGAAAGAATCTCAGCACCATAAAATCAGGAATCCACCCAGCAAATAAGACCAACTATAGGGACCAACTGTAACTTTGAAAGTCGTGGTTGGGGCACCCCCACACCTCAGCAGCCTCGAGAGCCCTGGATACTCAACAGTCACTTTTCAGGTCAGCAGAGATGTGTTTAAGTGGTCAGGGGAACTACCTAAGGGGAACTCACCAATTTGGTGTCTAGTGTTGCATGTAGAAAACTGAGCATCCAGGTAAATGGAAGGTGAGCCTCTATCTGCAGGCGCTGGAGCATTTGGATGGGGTTCCATTCCTTAGTCAGTGGAAAGACGCATCCCGGGTTTTGGCACCAGATGTAAGGGGGAAAATGCAGCTCAACTTGGGACCCACAGCGGTAGCTGCCACTGTGCAATCCTGCTGAATTGCGCTCACTCATTTGTCTCAGTTGCGGCTCACCAATAGCTCCCAGACAAAATGCTCCCAGACACAAGGTCTCATGCAAGAGACTTTATTTATGTGGACGATTAACACATCCTCTCAGGGTGAAAAGAAGGGGAAAAAGAGAGAGATGGCATGTGGATTCTCACAGATATTGGAATCTTGTGGGCTGGAAGGAACCAATAGCAGAGGAGAATTCTTGCGAGCTGACTGATGAACCAATAGCATGTTAGGACATAACATGGGAAGCAGGAAAATGGCAACAGCGTAAGCCGGAAATTCCTGTAACGTAAGAGGCGGGCAGAGCGCAGATTGACAGGTGGTGGGGAGGCCAGAAATTCCTGTAATGGTAGAGGCCGGTGGAGCACAGATTGACAAGTGATTGGGAGGCGGGCAAAATGGCTGTACCTGATGGGAGGGGGGCAGCTTTATACATTACAACAGTAGATATTTATTTGGTGTATTCATAAATGAATTTAGAGGAGGTTCATATTCTGCAGTATTTTTATAATCATCCCTCTTAATATATGCTTTCTGTTGGGCAATGCTGAGATATAATTCCAGTGTCAAACACATTCTGCACATAATCCAAACCAGTGTTCTGTGCCTCTAGTTCTAATATCTACCTTTAGCCTGGATTGTATCCTTCATTCACAATAAATAATTTTCTTGATATGATTTAATTTGTATAGATCATTTTATTTCACTTAATAACAAAAACAATGTTTATATATATTATGGATTTACCTATGGAATTTTCTTTATTGCAATTTCTTGATCTTTATATTACCACAACATTATATTGTGGTACATATAATTTTATATTGTGGCATATTATAATTTTATAACATATATTGGTGTCAGGTAATTGATAGCTGGTAATTTTTGCTTTAACATTTCATAGAGTTCTTGGCTATTACATAGATGTATAATCTTCCCAGAGAATTTTAGATGTTTTACTTTGTTCCCTTCTTTAATTTTTTTGGAATATTATTATAGATTGACATAGGGAAATAGTCATCCTTATAATGATAATTTTACCATGTATAGATAGGGTGTGCAATTTGTTCTTTGATGTACTTCTGTGTATTTGTATTTTCTCAAATTCTGCACCTTTTTTAATATGCTCACATATGAAATACAGCATTCATTTGACATTTTATAAAATATACATGGTGTTATTTAGTATTTGTCAAACTGGATATAACAGAAAATATTTCTGGTTGCTTGAACCATTATTGTCGACAGTTTGGTATTTATTTCTTCCTAAATGTACCTCCCCTTTAACCATTACCCTGGGTTTCAACTCTGGAGGAACATGGTTATTTCCTCATATATCCTGGAATTGTAATTTCAGTCTCTGTGTTTGGTGGTGGTGTTTCATATATGTTTGCTTAAAAAAATACACTTTCTGCACATGGAGAATAACAGTTTAAGCTATATTTTCTCTTTATGAGAATGTCTTTATTCCACATGATCATCAATATTATTTAATTTTGTGTACATGATGTGGTCTTATTTTACATTAACTAACCTCTGAAGATGTTTAGTTTTTCATGATTATGAAACACTTAGATATCTTCTACTTAAAGTTGCTAGTCAAGTTTTTGCTTGCTTTTCTTTCACAATCTGTATTTTCTTTCTTCTTATAAGTGTTTGATTATATTTGAAGCAATTACATCAATTGTCCTTGCACCATTAATAGAATCATTTGATGAATCGAATTTTATATTAATATTAAATAATTTATAAATTTAGAAATATTTTGTATAATTTTTAAAATTTTAAACTTTTTTTTTCCTTTTTCAGTATTGTGATATTGGGGATTGAATCTGGTATACTCTTACTGAGCTATATCCTCTGCTCATTTTAAATTTTATTTTCAGACACACTTTGTTCAGTTTCTTCAGCTGGCCATAGACTCTTCATCCTCATGCCTTATCCTCTGAAGTACTAGATATTTCAGGTGTGCACCACCATATGCATCCTGTCTCACTCTTTCTTATGTCAACTTTAGGATGCTTTGTATTACATTTTATATTTCACTATTATTCTTAATTCTCATATTTATATTTACTATGTAAAATTATGTGGTATGAGAGAAAGGTACAATAACATATTTATTATCATACAATATTCCAATATCCTAACACCTTTCTTTGGAAAGAATGCCATTTTCCTCTTTCCTGCACTATAATCTCCAGGATTTAAAACTGTCTAAATAGAAGAGACTTATTAAGAATTTTCTCTTGAGTTCGGTCATGTATTCACTTTATTATGAGTTCTTCAGTGGTTGTTTTCACTTCGTAAATCAGTCTTTTGTGGCATCATGGATTTGGTCACTGGTAGGTTTCATCTATAGCAATGGAATGGATATAGTAGATAGCTTTGACTTGTAATAGTTTGTACCATCTAGATTGTTGTCATTACACTCAGACATTTGGAAAATAATTGAATCATCTTAGAATGAGTTTTCCAGAATATATTCACTTCAAGTGAGACATTATTATATATATGCATATATACAGAATTGTATAGTATATAATCGATATGGTTTTTACATGTTGAATTTTTTAATTTACCAGAGCTCTTTCAATTTCATTTGCTTTGTTTTTGTCTTGGTACTGGCAATTGAACCCAGGGGCACTTAACCACTAAGCCACATCTCCAGCCCTTTTTAACATTTAAGTTAGAGATATGGTCTCACTGAGTTGCTAACTGACTCACTAAGTTGCTGAAACTAGCATTGAACTCTTGATCTCCTGCCTAAGCTTCCTGAGTCACTTGGGTTACAGGTATGCACCACCACATCTGGCACATTTGCTTTTTAAATGCACCATCATTGACATTGGTGATTCTTTCTGTTTTATGTTTATTTTCAATAGTTTGTATTTTACTCTTTTGCGTAGGCTTTTTTTCTACTCTTATTTTTATAAAATTTATTTTTTAAACTATTAACATGGATGATTTGCTAATAAATTCCTAGTCATTTTATAGTTTACTAATTTATGTTTGCATGTTTCATTTTTAACAAAAGCTTTAGATGTATCCCAATTTTTATAGTCTTATGGAGATTTAATTAGCATATATTAACCTGTATATATCTTATGTGTATACTTTTATCTTCTGGCATATGTACATATCCACAAAACCAGCACCATAATCAACAAAGATGTCATGTACATTATTAAAAGATGTTCCCAGAGCTTATATCCCATTTATGTATGATCTATCAAAATGTATAAATATATTCTACTGTCATGTATAACTAATGAGAACAAATAAAATAAAATAAATTAAAAATAGAATGTTCCCAAATGTCCTTTTAAATCCCTTCTTTCACTCGTTCTCACAGCCATTCATGTAATAAATTTGATTTTATTGAGCACAGTAAGAATAGGCAAAATATTAATTATAGAGATCATTGAATTATCATAAAGGAGACATACCATGTACAATTGCTTACATCAAGAAATAACACTTAACATCTTTGTGACCATTAGTTTCTTTTACATGTGTGTTATTGATTTTTCCTTCCTGGTGAGCATACAATAGTCTCTAGCTTGAATTTTAACTTCATTAAATAGTATTGCTTTATACTCATATTCATTTTTTTCTCATTTAAATGTTTCCTCTTTTGTGAAATCTTTTGAAATTTCTTGCCTTTGCTGTTCTCTCTTGAGATGTATTTTTCCCTAAAGAAATGGTTGAGAGTGGGTTTCTCAATCTCTTGTCATATATCACAAGTGGCAATCACATCCCAAAGGAAGAAGAAATCTTCGAGCTGAGAAATTCAAGAACTATACCTTATTTTTCATCTCCATAGAATCTTATCATAATTTATGTCAAGCAGGTGTAGGGCAGGAAGTGTCAGGGAGCTGTTTTAACTTCTCAAAGGCAGGTTGATTTTCTAGTACATAAATCCATTTTTTTTTTTTTTTGGTTAATTTTAAGGCCTCATGCAGGAGTAGACCTATTAGTCCAAATTATGGACAAGCATCTGACAATTTTAGTCAGATTTTCATGACTGTGACCAAAATTCTGTACAAACACAATTTTAGAGAAGGAAAAGATTATTATGGGGCTCACAATTTCAGAAGTCTCAGTCCAGAGATGTTTGATTCCATTCCTCAAGTACTAGGATGAAACAGAACAACATGGCAGGAGAGTGTGGTGGAGAAAAGCATCTGGGAAGATTGTGCCAGAAAGCAGAGTGCTCTGATCAACAAGGATGGAATACAATTCTCAGAGTCCTGCCCCCAGGATCCTTCTTCTCCTGCAATATCCTCCTTGCCTAGAGTTACAACTCCATTTCTATCAGAGGCTTAATGCAATGAATAGACAAAACTCTCATATCCCAATTATTTAATATCTAAACCTTTTTGCTTTGTATCTTGCATGAGCTTTGGGGGACAACTAATATCTAATCATAACACTGACATTTATAGGAAACAATGTACCTGTCCTTGGATACTGATTACTATAAGACTTAAGATAGACTTACACAAGTCAGCATAAGGCTTCTTTAAATCTGACATCAAAATTCAGGTCCATAGGGTAATGTGAAATCCTAGGTAGTTGACTTGTTTACAAAACTCAACCATTTTAGTGGACATTCATATCGACATGAGGTGAGATGTTTCACTGTAGCAATATAGTATCTAAAAATCTTAGTTCACTGTTGGAGTTGGTTATAAGCAGATCATTCACACATTGTGAAAGAATTTCTTCAGTCAGTCATAAACCTCAGCTAACAATTTTGTTAGACTTCTATTCAAAGAATTACAAGAAATTAAATCCTTGTTTAAGAAAACCCAGTATTACTGGAGATTACATTTGTATTGAAGCCTTTTACTCAAGAACAGTGAGTAGGAATACCTTATCTGAGAATCATCTCTCAAAATTGATACTTTTAACCAGCCATTTTTACCTGGCATTACCATTATTAAAGGATATGAATGTGGTACTATTGTATGATTACCTAAATCTGTATTACTTTTAGCTCTCAGATTTTGCACAAATTAGTATGCATCAGTGGGTTTTTTGAAAATTTCTTCTCTTAAACAGGGAGGATTGGGTTATTGTATGGTGTGTCAAATACAATCGCAATCATCTTTTAAGAACTTGTCCAAAAGAGATTTCATTCTTGTTAATACTTCACTCTTAAGGGGTTATTTTTCTTCATGGGGGATTGCCACCTCCTTAAGCAAAATATTCAGATGATATTCATCATCCTTCTCATGGTTCCTTTGACTAATATAGCCTCATTTATTATTTATTTATTTATTTATTTATTTATTTATTTATTTATTTTGACCATGGTTTGTACCCACAGATACATATCCCGAGCATTTTTATTGTTTTTTGTTTGTTTGTTTGTTTGTTTGTTTTGTTTTATTTTGAATCAGGGTCTCACTAAGTTGCTTAGGGCCTTGCTATGTTGCTTCCTCCTCCAAAATAACTGGGATTAGTGGTATGTGCCACTGTGCCTGACTCAATCATTTGTTTTAAAATAATCTCTATCACAAATTGATTTGTTTTAAAAAAATGATTATATTTTTATTTTTCTTTATTTTAACAATTATTTTAATGTATAACATGTTTACATTTTTATATGTGAACGTATAAAGTGTAAATATCATTTGATCTAATTTATTTATCTGTCTTTTTAATGTGTCCAGTGCTCTTTTCATTAATAATAACTGAACTCCTCTGATAGTTGTTTTAATATTCAAAATGTCTTTTCACCTTAATGTTTCTTTATATCTGAATTCCACATCAAATAAACTTTGGTAAAAATTGAGTTATACCATTTAATGATTACTTCATAAAATATAAAAATGAGCATTATTACTGCTGTCACATTATTTTCGTTTTATGACTTAAGCTATGAAAAACTTATAGTGTTATGTACTCATTTGAAATAATCAAAAAAGATTATTATCAAGGCAGGCAAAGTGATGTATTACAGAGAGAAAACATGTCTCCTAGGTCAGTTATTCAGAACTCAAGTAGTGGAAATAGTACTTCTCTCTCAGGTTCCAAGTGGAAAATCTTGAGAATGGAGTGTCAATGTGCTCTTGCTGAACCAGAGACTGTTCAACTCATTAATTTGATCTAAAAATATTACCCTGAGTTTACTAATCATCACTGGAGAGCTGAACCAGGAGTCATCGTGAGAGTACACTACACTGTGCCAATAGGTAGTGAAAACCCAGATCTGGGAGATTATGGCTAGATCTTCATAAACCTATCTGAGCCTAGCAACGACTTAAGTGAGCTTAACAAACACAGGGAAAATTTAAAAAGATAACATTTTTGCCCTGCTAAACTCCAGCCTGAAGGCTACAGAGAATCCAACTCTGTCCAATGTTGTGAGTCCTGTGGCTCAAAGGAACTCATGAGACCAGCTACAATGGATCGAAATGATGATATAATGGGTGTCAGGGCACTTGACCCTCTGATCACCTACATGACTGATCCTTGGCATTTCCAATACCACAGCACCCACTTTTTCCTTGCACCCACCTATTTTAGGACCTGCTGAGTCACTGACATCAACACATTGTAGTGTCCTCCCTGTTCCTAGCACTGCAAGTTGTTTGACAAACAAGTGGTTCTGGCCTGCCTTACCTGACTGGTTCCTGTGATTATAATCTCTCTGGGCCCCTGGAAACCTTGGACCTAGTCTGCCAACCCCTCAGCCTCACACCCTGCCTACCACTTGACCTACTGAACCTGCAGTTTCACTGCGTGGCCCTTAGCCCAGCATGCCAGATGGCAGAATCCCTGCTAAGCCAACCTGACCCAAGAACCTGCATTGCTATCTGGCCACAGGCTGCCCCAACCAAACTACCATTTTATCACCTGACCTGCCCAATCTATCACAGATAGACATCTGCCAAGCTTTAAAAGAATGTTGACTCAACAATACCAGCAACTCACCCCAAATAAAGCAAAAAGTACCTCGCTAATACTACATCCCTGCAAACACAAATTTTACCTATGGGAATTGCTCTTAGAGAACCCAAAGGGGAGAACAAACTGGTATTGGATGGACAGTTCTTGCCATTCATTCCAACTCTTACCAATCTCAAAAGAAGGGGAATTTAGAAATCTTAGAACCCTGCTGGCACCTTGGTGAGCAATACATTAAAAAGGAAGAAATAAAGAAATTATGCCCATACACCCACAATCAGTTCAAACCTCAAGAAACAAAATCAGTTGGGAACAGACAGCAAATACATATGCTCACTATTTGTCAAACATAGTCAAAATGACTATATAATTTATTAAATTTTTTTTCAGATTGTTCACTTTTTTTGGTTATGCTTTGTGTTGTTTTGGGTGTTTTATTTTACTTGAATTTGTATTAATTTGGTCAAAAACAACTATACATATAAAGATTTGTTTTTATTTCATAATTGCTAGCCTTTTGTTTAAGGTAATTATTTTTATAATCAATTTTTTGAACATCAAGGTTTTGATTAGCATAGTTTGATTTTGTTTTGTATTCTTTTTTCCAGAACTGTATTCTCTATTTCCCTTGTCTCCCCCTCCCTTTTCTATTGTGGACAACCAAATTCTATCCTCACTCTTGCTTTGTATTCTTTGTTCTATTTGTCTCCCTCTTCCTTATTAATAACACAACCTATGTTACCACTGCATTTGCCCTGTTTACCCTTTAAAATTGCAAACATTTTCTACATTTCTATCTCTTCTATCCTCATACTGAATTCTATCCTTAATATCCTTTAATGCTACTTGATGTATATAGTGTCCTCCACTATCACCAGTTACAGAGCAGTAATCAATATGGCAGAAATCATAGACAACACATGTTGTTTGACTTTGTGCCAGACATAATTTATGATTACTGATGGAAATTGCTGATCCTGCTGATTCTCCTATATCTGAATATTACACCAAATATCACTCTAGATGTCAAAATACAATTAAGTACCTAATGTACTGCTGTATATTGTTAGCAGGTTTTTGCTTTAATTGGCCTCAGTCCCCAAACTGTTAGGTGCTTATAACATAGAAGGGCACTATAAACTCATAAGATAGAAACTCTGAAAAAAAATAAAGAAACTCGGATGCTTCAGATCCATCCAGAAAGTTGGGTGGATACTCAAACAATATGAGAAATGAATGGAACAAACCATACCAACAACATAGTATACCTGAAAAACAGATTCCATTGACAAAACAATGGAGGAAATGTTAGAGATGATATATAGAAAGTTTATTCAACTGATCTATGAGGTAAAAGATGGTAAAATAAATAAAAGCAGAGAGAAAATACAAGGAGTGAAAAGTAAGTTCAATAAGGAGATATAGATCTTTCAGAAGAATTAATTTGAAATTCTCAACAAAAATATTTTAATAAATCAAATTAAAAATACAATGGAAAGCATCACCACAAGAAATAGATAAGACCACAAGATATAGATAAGTCCACAAGAAATAGATTTTTCATGACTTGAAGATAAACCATATAATGTTAATGAAAAATATGACTAAAGATAAATGATGGTAAGGGACTATGAACTTAAATTTTAAGATGAAGGTTCTGAAATATAAACTAAATCATGCACAATCTTCACAATAAAATAACATCAGGAAATTTCCCAAGTCTTAAAAACAAAATGGAAAATCAAATACACAAATTTTACAGGACTCCACATATACAATATTGCAAGAGACTCATTTAAAGACACATCATTTTGAAACTGCCCAGCATACAGATACAAGAATCTTAACACAACAAGGTTAAGACTAGTCACTTTTCAAGAAAAACCAATGCAAATCTCAGCTGGTATTTTAACCCAGACCCTAAAATGTAGGAGGTTTTAGAATAACATATACCAAATACTGAAGAAAATGGATGCCAACCAAAAATAGTATGTAAAGCAAAATGAAGACTTTGACTTGAAGATTAAATAAAAACTTTTCATGATAAGGGATAAAAGAATTTACAGCTTAAAGTTGATGCTATAAAAGATACTTAATAAAATATTTTATGAAAATATGGAGAAAAAAACAAAAACTAGCAAAGCAGAAATGACAATAGAAAAATAATCAAAGGAGAATCAGTTCAAATTAAAAACTAGGAATAAACCAAAATGTTAGGAAATTTTAAAATATATTTCAATAAAAACACTGAACATAAATTGTCTCAGTTAATCTAAACAAGACATAGGCTTGCAGGTTGAAGTGGAAAACAAGAACAAGTGTTCAGTAAACAGACATAAAGAAATACATGCTCAGAATGAAAGCAAAAGTTTGGGAAAATATATTATTCATGTTTTCTTCATATACAAGCAGCAGTTTCTATTCTCATATCAGGTAAATTGGATTTCAATGCAGAGTTAATCAGAAGAGACAAAGAAGGTTATTTTATTCTCCTTAAGGGAATTATGTCTTGCAGTAATACTGTACTAATAGCAGTCATTGATATAGAAATTGGGCATATATATGAAATGCATTCTTATTCAACCACAAAAAAAGAATGACTCCATGACTTTTGCCAATAAATGGATGGATTTGAAGAATATTATACTAAGTAAAATAAACTAATTCCTGTATCCAAAGGTTAATTTTTTTTGCTTTTATATGAAATCTATACCACATAAAGTGTGTGAGGGTCAGAAAATTTCATAAAATTAAACAATGGTGAAAAAGAAGGAGGGTAAGAGGAATAGTAAACAGTAGAATAAATCTAACTTACTTTTCATATCTGTACCTATAAAAATACCTAAGTGAGTTCCACAATCGTGCCTACCCAAAAGACAATTGTTAATTTAATTAGAATAAGATATATCCAATGTTTGCATATGTTCATGAAAATGGTTTCTTCTGTCATGTACAACTAAAAAGAACCAATACAATTAATTGAAAATGACAATTGTTTGAAGAGTTAGGTGGTTATCTTGTTATAAACATAATACAATGAATACATATACCAAGCTTTATTGTATAAATGTATAAAATTTTATTTTATACATTAAAATAAGTTTAAATTTGAAAAGAAAGCATAAAATATCCAAATGGGATTGTTTCCATTTGATATTTTAATAACATACATAAATATCATAAAATATTGTAATTCAAACTCACTAGTAAATGTTTCCTTTAAGTAGTCAACCTCATTGCCTTTCAAAAGTTTCTCTAATCCTACTCATCTGCAATAACTAGAGAAATTGCTACATTTTCAGAAAACTGTGCTCCATCACAGAACTGTTGAATCAGATTCTTCATTTCAGTAAATCTCTGGTTCATGGTTTTGCAGTTATATCTGAAGATCCCCTATATTAATTACCCTAACTTTCTCATCTGAGGGATATGTACAATTTAGTTCATGAAAAATAAAATTACAAAATCTATATTCTTGTGTTGATGCCTCAGTTTTATATTTTATTTCATAAAAGTGAAATTATCATCCTCCTTTTGGACTTATGTCTATTTTTCTTCAGAGGTATGTAAGAGTATCACTGTGTATAAAAGTGTATTAATACATAATTAAAGTCATCACCTCCATCGGAGTCTACTCTCATTAAATTAAAACCTCTGTAATGATCAAGTATTCAGTGTACTATTTATTTACCTATTATTTCAGGATCTGTTGACATTCAGAGATGTGGCCATTGATTTCACTGAAGAGGAGTGGGAATACCTTCAGCCAGCTCAACAAAACTTATATACAGATGTGATGTTTGAGAATTACAGAAACTTGGTTTTCCTGAGTAAGCATAACTTCCCTTCATAATTTTTAATTAATTATAATTATTTAATTTTCTTCCCTTGCAGAATACCTTCTGGGAACTTCTGTACAGGAATGTGTTTCATATTTGGGCATTTCATGAAATAAAAGAACATATTTTGGTACAGATAAAATGTTAAAGACATTCCTTTTCATCTTTAATCTCTCCCTTTCTTGGTAGATTATATATCTTTCACTTTAGAAAAGTGGTACTGAGAGTAATTCAGTGATATAAAATATTGTGGCCTGACATAGCAGAAGACACAGTTGAGAGTTCCAAAGATCAAGGAGGAATTCAAACTTCAAAATGTTGATGGAGAATTTATCAAACAAAAGATTTTTCAGAAGCTTAGATTGATTTCTCCTGTTGTCATTGAACATATACTGTCCTTTGTTTATCAAGTTTTCAAATTTTTTCAAATCTTCTATTTCTCTCCAGCAATGTCTCAGTTCATTTAAATTAACCAACCAAACTCCGCCTTACCAGTGAGTGTCAGCATGATCTAAAAGATCTTCTGTTATTTGTGGTTCTCCACATGGTATATGCACATTTTTGGAGAATTCTTGGTCAAACCATTGCAAAAAATTAATATCTTAAATCTGTTCAACATTATTTATGTATTTATTCATTAAAATTACTTTATGCATGCTCTTTGTAAATACTTGTAAAGAATTTTCTGTGAAGTGAAAGTAAAGATTTATAATAAATGCTTTTTTTTTGGTTCATAGGGATAGTTGGAATTTGTAGTTATATGAAACTGTTTGTAAATAATGTATCTATGGTTATATATAAATTGTTGGTTAAGTTTTCCTTTCCCATTTTCTTTCATTTTATAGTGTAGATTTCATAGTGTCAAACAAGTTTTCTCCCTTCACATATTACTGTTTTATTTTTGGCTATATTTTATGAATTTATAGCAATTTCTATTACTTCAGAAGTTAATACAATATTGAAATTAATATATGCATGATTTTTGTTTCTATTGCCAAAAATTATATGTGCTTTACCTTCTTTCTATAAATATTAGACCTTTCTAAATAAGTTTTATATTTTATTTATATTGCTTTGTCCTGTCTATGTACATAGTAATGAATATTTTCCATAGTTAATGTTAATAGTGATAGTATCCAGGGGTACACTATTAATGGGCTACACCCCAACCCCTTTCTATTTCATAAAGTTATTGAGGATGGCCTTGAGATTATAAATTTCCTGCCTCAGAATTACACTAATAATTCTGGATTATATGCAGATTTTATGCATGCCCTTTATCTAAATATTTATGAATTTGTTCTTATTTACAGGATAATGACCATAGCATTTTAAATTTAGCTTTCAAACATTTTACTATTGTTTTTATTTTTATGTTTCTGAAATTTTATTTGTGATCAAAACCACAAAGTAGTGCTTGATCTCCCCAATATATCACATATACTGCTCAGCAACGTTAATTCAAGTTGTGATGTAATATATCTGTAGAAGGTTTACATCCCAAAAGTCAATAAATCAATTTCCATGTAAACAGGCACTCATTTCTGTCTTCTCTCATCCATAATGTCCTTCTCATTTCTGATCAGAAAAATTTTTTCTTTGTTTTTTGGTGTCTTATTTAAGTATAGCTGTGCTATATTTTTCTTTGTGGTAGTGACATATTTCAATTATCAGTATGTACTGAGGATTTATCCTTATTACAGATTTTGCAAAAATGTATTACTTTTTTAACTTGAAAATATTATGTAGTTTCTATATTCCAAATTCTTCCATCCACTCATTTCAAGGGATATTTGGTTTGCTTTCCCATGGCAGCTCTATTGAATAATATTATAACAAACATTGGTGTTCAACTGTCTTATTTGGTATATGTTCAAAAATTTATTAAAGTCAGAATTCACTATATCCTTTTGTCTTAATTGATGTCACTATTGCCAATTGAATATTGTAGTGTTTAATGTTTTTAAATCATGAAACAACTTTCTCCTAATTTTGTTTGTATTTTGAATATTTTTGATATACCATAAAACTTTGAGATTCCATAAAATTTCAAAAATAAGTTGTTTTCTTTCTCTGCAAAAAATAACAGAGATTTACATGGTGTCTCCAGGTATCTTTGAGAAGTACAAAGGTCTTTTAATTTAATCTTTCCATTCTGGAAAATGATCATATTCAACCTTCTTCAATCAAATGACACATAAGTGTGAATTTTTGAATATCCTTTCTACATTTTGATTTTTAACTTTATTCTATTATGATCACAAAATAATTTAAATATTTACATACCTATTAACCTTTAGTCTTTTCCTTTCCTACTGGTTGATTGAATTAAATATTTCATATGCTATGGAGAACAACTATCATATAAGTCAAATATGTTTAAATTATTTTCAAAGTCTTCTGTTTTTTGATTACCATCTTGTTTGACTTCCTTTACAGCATGTATGGAGTGATGTATCCTAGAAATAAAGTGTTGCTTTCTATTTCTTTATTTAATTAGTCAATCTTAACTTTTTATTTCTTGGAAGTACAATGTGAGTTGAAACAATATTTGCTTTTATTACAGTACTCTCGGAAAAGCTCGTTTTTATCTTCATATAATATTCTATTTTGCCTCTTTCAAACCTTTTTTGTTAAAATTAAAATATATTTTATCTCATGTAACTTCTTGCATTAAACTTTTATATATCATAATTGGCCAAGCAAGCTTTCTTTTTTTATGTAACGGTCTTCTAATTTTTTATGTAATGGTCTTCTAATCTTTTGCTTCCATTCTACAAGTTTCCTCAGATATAGAGTTCCAAGTAGATTGCATATATTTTTATTTCTTTTAGATTTATTATTTTTCTTTTTTAATTTTAATTTTTTTCTTTCTATCCATGAAGTATTAAGTTATCCTTGGAGTATAATTTACCATGTTTGGTGTTGTCTGCAATGTGAAGTTACACTGCTCATGTACTCATATATGAACATAGAAAATTTATGTCTATTTCAGTCTATTGTCTTTCTTAAACCCATCACCACTTCTGTCCTTTAATTCCACTTTATTTAATCCAATTAAACTTTAATCTAAACTCCCCCAACTTATTGTGTTAGCCTCACATATCAGAGAGAACATACAGATTTATGAATTGATATTTTACTACCTTTACTTTTAACATTCACCAGGATTTCTAAACATCTAGACAGAATAGAGGTTTCAATTAAAAACGTAATTTTCCCACTGTGTGCATTCAGTATTGTAGGAAGTACAAACATTTAACAATAGTTCTAATTTAAATGTCTTTAAAATATGAGCATTCTTGTCCTTCAGTAACCCAGTCTGCTTTAATGCTCCAATTTTGAGAAGAAAATCCTTCCTAAAAATTGTAACAAAACATACAAAATTTTGTTTACTGATTCTACTTTTGTCATCAGTGGCAACCTCTTTAGCATCTAAAAAAGGTGCATGTAGACAAGAAATCATTTGTCCTTAATATATTCTATATAAAGTGCAATATAAAAGAAAGCCCATATCATATAGTAACAATAGTTACTTTTGCCTCATTGTAAGCACACTGCCATGGTGCTCCAGAGAATCAGCATAGAATGCTTATTACTCAACAGGGATTTTGGTTATTACCCTCCACAAAACATTTCATAGAACTTTTTAAATTAATTTACAAATTGTTTCATATTTTACTGCTTTTAAATTAGTTTATCTAAAATGTTGATATTTCTAAAAAAAATCCCAGCATTTTCAAATAAATATACAGGAATGAGGAGTAAAATGCACACACCAAGAAATGGTTATAATATAAAAAAATCTTTTACACATAACTGGTTTTTTCCAGGATTCTCCCTTCTCATGCTCCAATATTCTTCATGTCCTCTTACCTCTGAATAAATGTGGACAATGTCAATGCTAGACGTGGTCTAACAATTCCTTTCAAAATCACTTGCAGAGGATATTTCTGACTTTTTAAAACAAAAGGGTATTTACATAACCTTATATTCTAACTGCAACACAGAAAAGTAACCTCTTTTAAAATTTAGAATGTGCAGATATAACAAAAGTTTTAATAGGTTGATGTGCAAGATAAGAGCAACTTTTTCATAATATATATACAGGTCTTCTATAAATGCCCTGTAAATCTTCCTGAAGGGTATTGGACATTTCCAATAGATCATATAGTTTCTTACCTTGCAGCTTCTTTCCTTGTTAGAACAAATCACAACTGTCCAAAGGTATTCACTGTTCCGCAAATCATGCTCCACAGCTTTGCTCACCTTCTGGGATGGATAAAACTTTTGTTTGCCTTCTCAGGACAAGGTGTCATCAAATGAAACCTGCACATATTGGACCCAGAGGACCCCAGTCTGTGCTGATTGGACAAACTCTATGTCATTAATTTGTCCCCCTTCTGGACTCAGCACTTTTAGTTACCACAATTATTCTTCAAATACCATGCCCCCACCACCCAATGATGCCATTTTTTCAATGCTAGCTTTGACTAGGATGGACAGTATTGGGCTAGGAAATGTGATACCCAAGGATTCCTGGGTCTGGGGTCAAAAAGGTCAATGTGACTATCAGGTTATGCAGGCAAAGCTCCAAATCCTTCACAGCCTAGGTCAACCCTTGGACAGTCACAACTGGAGTTCTGGAACTCTGTGGAGAAGAGACTGATCTGGGAACTGCATCTTACCCATCAGCCTGTGGCTGGAGGACCAAAGAAGTCTCCTAGAGCAGGTCGTGCTCCATTTCCGGCCACTCTTTCTCTGCCACAACTAATATAGAAGTTTATTCTTTTAGATTTAATTTTATTAACCAAGTTGGTTTTTTTCTACCTTCTTTTATTGTAAACAAATGGGATACATGTTGTTTCTGTTTGTAAATGGAGTCAAGGCATACCATTTGTGTAATCATAAATTTACATAGG
>NW_027632521.1:0-11642 GCF_902686455.1 Sciurus vulgaris | reverse complement strand
ATGAATATTCTATTCCCTGGTAGTCCCTTAAGACTGGAGACAGATTTTAACCAGAGTATTTTTAGGACCTGTGTAGCCTGTATGTCCTTTGAAGCTTCTGTAGTATAAGTAAATTCTATAGTTTGTGTAGCATCTATTTTAAAAGTAGAGATTTTTTTCCTACCCTATATGACCTTACTAGGGTAGCTGCCACACCTTCCCTGACCTGAGTACCCTTGTGGAACTCAGTATCACTAGAAATACCCTAACCTCTGTGACAAGCATAGCTGATATGACCTGTGCACCCTCTATGATGTGATCAGTTTTTAGGGCCAAATTAGCCTACATGACCACAGTTGGCTCAATGTTCTGCATACTTTCTATAGCCTGAGGAAACTCTAGGACCTATGAAGACTCACATTACTGTGTAGCATCTATAACAGTAAAACCTCTGGACCTTCATAACCTCTGTTACCTGTGTAGCCTCAGAGATGTGCTTAAATTCTTTGCCTGAAAATACTATATGACTTGTGCAACTACATAGCCTGAATAGCCAAAAGGACTTTAGTATCCTGTATGACTTCAGACTCTACTCTAATCAGAGTAGCCTCTATGGGATAATGAGTTTACAAGACCTCATTAGACTCTAAAAACTGCAGACTGCTTGACCTGATTAACCTTTATAATCTGAGTAGCCTAAAAGTTCTTAATAGATCTATGATTTGCTTATATTCTATGACCAGTAAAACTATATGGCATGAGTATCTCCTATGAAACACATGTCCTGTGTTCTGTCCTGTGATCTTTTAACCAGTATGATCCTTTAAAATTTATGACCTGAGTATTCTCTATAGCCTGACTAGCTTCCATCACCAGAGTAGTCTATCTTCTGCACACCTCTGTAAATTCAATGACCCAAGTGTTCTCTAAAATATCCATAGTCTCTTTGACTTCAGTAGCCTTTACAATATGTGTAGCATCTCATCTCAGTAGCTACTATTATCTGCCTAGAACCTATGGCATGAGTAACCCCAATTGCCTTAAAACCTTCTAAAGTATGAGCAGTATTAAGAAATGTAGCCATTTTGAACACCATAGCCTGTATTGCCTTTATGGCCTTTTATGGCCTATGTGGTCTCTATGTCCTGAGTAAACTCTTTGACCTATATTGTATCTAGACTTTAGATACTTTGATATTCTTTATAGCACCTGTGAACAGAATAGTTTTATGGCCTGCAGTCTATTACATGAGTAAGCATTACATTCTAAGTAACCATTAGGACTTGCATGGTCACTATGACCTGTGGAACTTCTATGACCTGGATAGCCTGGATGACCAGTGCAGTCCTATTGCCTTCCTAGTTTCTATGGTCTCAGAAGCCCCCATAAGGTGCATATTTCTATGACCTGAATATCTTCTACAACCTTCTTACCTTATTGCCTAAACATCCTCCTTATTTATATTACACTCCATGATCTGTGAATCCCCTATGTCCTGCATAGACATTAAGGTCAGTTTTGACCCCATGGCCTACAAATCTTCAATGGCCTGAATGTTATGCATTCACATGTGTCCTACATAAAATTTGTGACCCATGTCTCTATGTCCTGTGTAGTCTCTATGTCCATGTAGACTAAATTACCCAATTAACTTCTGTACTTTCAGTACCATTATAACATGCTTAGCCTCCATATTCTTTGCAGCCTCTATGAGCCAAGCAGCCTGAGTGGCCCATGTAAATTTTATGACCTAATTGACTTCTATAACCTAAGCATCATATACAAATGCATAGCTGGTATAATCTAGGTAGCTTCTAGAACCTGGTACCCTTCATGAATAGAGTACTCTCTGTGGCCTGTGACATTTCTATGACCTAAATTGTCTCCTTTACTTGAGAATTTCTATGAGTTAACTAGCGTACAAAATGTACAGACTCCATGATGTTCTTAGCTTCTGTGGCCTGAGCATCATCTATGAATTTCAAAGCCGACTTGATATGCATAGCCTCTACTTCCTATGTACTCTCTATGATTTGAGTAGACTATGTACTCAGTATATTGCACTGCTAGCATAACCTACTGTCATGTATAACTGAAATAAATAAATACAAAAATTTAAATGGAATCTACATTGAGTATCGTCAATGGCCTGCTTAGCATCTATTTTCTTGATAGTCTCTATGACATTCATAGCATCTATGAGTGTCAAAGCCCTGCATAGTCTTATGGTCTTCTAGAGTAAATGATGTTAACTCCCTGTAACATGTGTAGCTTCCATGACATGAGTACAAATTATGATCCCAGTATTCTCATGACTTTTATTCCCTCTATGACCTGAGTAGCCTCTATGACTTTTGTAGTATTCGTATCCTGCACCCTTTACTATCTGCATACCTTCTATGATCTGTGTAGCCTCTACAAAATGTGCACCCTCTACAACCTGTTACTCCTATGACCTGCTAGAGTCATTGGTCTTAGTAGCCTATATAACCCGTGAAACACAAGCATAAAAGTAGCCTCTATTTCCCATGTATCATCTGTGTTCTGAAAAGCATTGATGAAGTGAGCATTCTTTATGACCTGCATAACCTTTATGACCTCCATATCCTCTACAGTCTGAGAAAACTCTGATATATGCAGAACTTATGAACTGAATAGTCTCTTTAACTTTCATATCTTCCATTTCTTTAAAACTTCCATAATCTGAGTATTCTCTGTGATTTGCAGAGCTTATTTTCCCTGCATAATTTTTCTGACCTGAATCATCTCTGTTACTTGATTAGTCTAAAGGATTTTTGTAAGACATATCAACTGCTTAGTCTCTAAGGTTCAAGATGACTATACAAACTCTGCAGTCTTCATGACCTTAGTAGACCCTGTCATCTATGTAATATCTATATTTGAGTCTCCTCTATTGCCTATATAAACTTGGTGAACTGCATGACCTCTATTTTCTGTGTGGTCTCTCTGACATTAATAGAATCAATTACCTTTGTATTTTCAATGACTTGCACATCTTCTATGATTATCCTCTATGACCTGATTTATCACTATGACTCCCATAGTTTTTTATGGGTTGAGTAGCTTTACTGTCCTATATTGACATCAGGGCCAGTGAAGCCTCCATGACCTTTGTAAATGTTAGCAACTATGTAAACTTCATGTCCTGCATATCTGGTATGGGCAAATTAGCCTCAGTGACATGTGCTTCTCTATGAACTGTGTAGCATTATTGACTGAGTAGTCTTAATTCCCTGAGTACTTCCTATTAATTCTATACACACTATGTACTGAATAATCTTTAGGAGAATTTTTTCTCTATTAACTATGTAGCCTCTATGATGTTTATTTTCTTCAAATTTCCAGTGACCCACTCTCTTCTGCCACACATTAGTTTTGTACAGTTAACAGTTACTTCATTAAGGCACTACTCCACTCCTCAGATTACAACAGTCATATTCTCATCATTTTATCTCAGATCATTGTAATATCCTCACACATGTGAGATTTTGGGGCACTTCATAGCTAAACTGTAAATTTTTATTCTTGACCCCCAACAAGTTTATACCCTTCTCACAATGCAAAGTATTTCCAGCCCATTTCTTGGAGTCTGCAGATTCTTACAAGTTCCAGCATTTCAAATCCAAAGTTAACTGAGCCTCCAGGTTTTCCCTCAGCATGCCTTGCAGTAAAAACCAAAAGCCATTTACATATATCCAGTATATAATGACACAAGGAAAACATTTACATTCAACAAGGGAGATACAGCAATATATAAAGAAACATGAGACCAACACAAAACTAAGGAAAGGACAGGACCAAAATGAGACTAAAAGCTGGGCACAGTGGTGCATGCCTTTAATCCCAGAGGCTTGGGGGACTAAGGCAGGAGGATTGTGAGTTTCAAAAGCAGTCTCAAGAATGGAGAGGCACTAAGCATCTCAGAGAGATCCTGTCTCTAAAGAAAATGCAAAATAGTGCTGGAAATGTTGCTTAGTGGTTGAGTGCCCCTGAGTTCAAACCCTGGTTCCCACCCCAAAAATGACTAAAATCCATCTTGAGAAACAAGACCATAATTCCACATCCAGAATCTGGGACACATGACATTGTGGTGTTCTCTCCAAAGAACTGTGCAGCTTCTATAGGATAGCCTTCCTCTTTGAAACACATAAAACCTCTCTCTTGCCATGGTTCTTATTCAATTTTTGAAGATTTCCTAAATAGATGTTTCATATTATGAGCGTTTTTTAATATTGGGAGTTCTCACCTAAATTTCTGTTTTCTTTTCACATGTACATGCATCACCCTCCCAGAAGCATTCAGCAGAGTGTTTCACCCTGCATCATTTGCCTGGTTACTAGGTTTCCCACTGAGATCCTAATGGAAGCCTCCATGATCCTCTAACTCCAAAAAATTACATTCATGCAGAATTGGAACAACAATATTGATGTCAAGTTCTGCAGCATTTCAGGAGTAGCAAATCATCCTGGGACTGCAACTGTACAAAGTTATGAATGTCGTGAATGGCTGAGCATGGTGAAAAAACATCCATAGTCTCCTCATAAGCAGGGTCTCTATGGTGTCCTTTCAAAGGAATTTTTACATTAGTACTCTTAAGTCTGAGTTAAGTATGATCTTGCCAATTCCTGAGATACCCTCATGCCATCTTTCCAATATGGACTAAGTATCCTCTATGGCATGCACACTGTGACCTTTTTCACCTTTATGGCTAAAATAGCCTAAATGAATAGTTTTTCCTCTATGGTTTGAATAAACTAGATGACTTTTGAATCCTTATGATCTCTGTGGCCTAGGACCATCAAAGTCTCTTTGATGTGTGTAGCAACTCTGGCCAGAAAAGCTTAATTACCTTAGTAGCTTAAATGATTTGCTTATACTCTGGAATATGAGTAGCCTCTATGCCTAGTAGCATTTAAATTCTGAGTACACTCTGTAATATTTTGCCTTGATGACTTGCACAGCTTTTATACATATGAAGTCTCTATGTCCTGAGTAGCCCCTATAACATATGTAGTATCTGTTTCTGCAGAGGCCTGTAATAACTGCATACACTTTATGACCTAAATATTACCTTAAAACTCAGTATCATATATAAAAATATAATCTCTGTGACTTAACATAGTCTCCATAACCAGAGTAGACTTTCTGAGTAGCATAATATATATAACCTGTGCAGATTCTATGAGCTCTATAGTCCTTAGTGCCTGAATCGCTTCAGTAATCTGCTTATCTTCTAGGACTGAGTGGTCTCTAGAACTGGGATAGCATCTTAAACTTCTATGATCTGTTCAGTTCTTATCCGTTTATAAGTTGTCATAGCATGGGTAATATTCTATGACTTATAAGCCCTAAGGCCTGAGTATCATTTGTGCCCCATATAGCCTTTATGACATGAGTATCCTGTATATTTTTTCAAGCATGTAAGTCTTGAGTAGCATCTATGACCAGATTAGAATCTTTAACTTGCATAATCTCTATGCCTTTTGTATCTTGCTCAGTCTTAGTAGCTTCTAGGACTTGTGAGTAGGACACATTACCTGTGAATTCTCCACGACTTGAGTAGCAACTTGAAACTCAGTATCCTCTGAGATCAGAATACCTCTAAGACCTGCATGGCCTTCATGAGCAGCCGAAACTCTATGACAATCCTAACCATATAATCTCTGCAGCCTCCAAAACCTAAGTAGAATATAAGACCCAAGTTTCCTAGATAGACTTAATATTCTCTATGATCTGTGTAAATTTTATGTAATGAAGAACATATAGGTTATGCTTAACCTGAATGTTATATGTGTAGATGTTCCCTGAAAAATTTCAGTAATGTGGAAAACTTTTATGGCCTCAGTGGCCATAGTATCTATGACCAGATTAGAATTTTGTCTCAGGCAGCATCTATTACCTGTATAGCTTGTATGACTGGACTTGTCTAAAAGATCTAAGTTGCCTATATTTGTTCAGTATCCATTGTGATCTTTGTATCTCCTAAGGACTTAGTTGACTCTGAACTAGATATCTTCTATTACCTGTACAAAATTATAATTCTGTAGTGTGTTTGACATGCACAGCAACTAGTCCTGTGTATATTCTATGGTCTGAGTATATATAAACAACTGAAAACTTTATTCCTCTATAGCCTCTATGACCTCAGCATAGCCTCCACAACATGAATATCCTCTAGTTCCTATGCAGACACTAAGATCTGTGTGGCATTTATGGCTTGGATAGCTTAAATGACCTGAGTAACATTATTACCAAGCAGATGCTGTGATCCGAGTAGTCTCTATGACCTGAATGTGCTATATGACCTGAATAACAATAATTATTTGAGTAATCTCAATAGCCTGATGAGTTTATGACTTGCTTATTGTGTATGACCTGTAAAATAACTATGGCATGTGTAGGTATCCTCTATGTGTAGAAAAACTCCAAAGTCTTGAGGACTTGACTAATCTCTGTGACCATTGTAGTACCAAAAGCTAGAGATGTATTGGAGATCTGTGTAGCCTCTTTGACACACATAGCATCTAAGGACTCTTTACCATATCATTCTTGAGCAGTCTTGATGACCTGTGTACATTTTCTGGAATGAGTAGACTAAATGATCTCATTGTCCCCTAATGAATTTCATAGCTTCTATGACAGGTTTGTTCTAAGACTCGTGTAGCCTTTAACTATGACAAACCTAGATGATTCACATAACTTATTGGGATTTATTAGTCTAAATAAACTTAGTGGACACATATAAGACTGGATTTAAATCTATCACCAACCAAGCCCCTATGACCAACATCAATTATGTTGCATGCACAACCTGTATTACATGTATATCCTGAGTATAATAAATGATCTGTGTAACCTCTATGGTCTCTTTAACCACTGTGATTGCAGATGCTCCATGATTTAAATTTTCTCTTTGAACAATATATTATCTATAAGCTGTGAAGGCTTTATCACTTGAGCTTCTTTTCTGACAAGCTTAGCCTCTATGAACTTCATATCCTTTATTGCCTGAGTAGCCCATGTAATTTCCATAGGTTTTATAATGTTGCCTCTATGACCTGGGTAATCTGTATGTCCATAGTATCTTCTAAGGCCTACATAGGCTCTTCATCTTGATTATGCTCTATGACCTCTGTTTTTTTTCTTTTTTCTCTTTTTTATTGTAAACAAATGGGATACATGCTGTTTCTCTGTTTGTACATGGCATAAAGGCATACCATTTGTATAATCATAAATTTACAGCTCTATGACCTTTTAAACCTCTATGATTTGCATAGCCAATATTGTCTATAAGTCTGGTCTGAGTACAACTAAGTGTGTGCAGCATCTTTCACGTGTGTAGGCTCTATTCCGTGTTAACACTCCATATCCTGAAGAGCCTTTAAACCTGCATACCTTCTATATTTTTGTAGAATGTATGGTTGAAGTAACGTCTTTGATTGGTTTACCCTCTGTTAAGGTTTAGATATTAGGGGTCACCAAAAGATCATGTAAGAGAAAATGCCAGAGTGAAATTACTGGGTTATGGAAACTTTAATAAACTCAGTATATTAATCTCCTAATAAGAATAAATAGATGGTAATTATAGGCAGGTAGGACGTGGATAGAGAAGTTTGGTCATTTGGGATCTCTCTTTTTGGTATATATTTTGTTCCAGGCAAGATTCATTCTCTCTTTCTTTCTCTCTCTCTCTCTCTTTCTCTCTCACCTCCCTCCCTTATTCCTGGTGTAATGTTCCCAGCTAGATTTCCTTTCCTTTGCCACACATTTCATTTTTTAACTTTTAAAGTTTATAAGCATTGGTGAGAATGAATATTGTCCATATGTTGCTGTACATACTTTCAGGTACACCAGGTGCTAAAAATTATACTTTGGGATTAGTGAAATCTACATTTATTATTTTGATCCAGTTCTTCAATTTTTGTTTTGATTCATTGTACACAGTGGGATAAAACTTTTCTTTCTCTGGTTGTACATGAGGTAGAGTCACACTCTGTGTAATCATACATGTACATAGGGTAATGATGTTTGTCTCATTCTAATATCTTTCCTTCCCTCTGCCTCCTCCACACACCTCACTATCCTCTATACAGTCCATACTTCCTTCATTTTTCCTCCTCCTCCGTTGTGTATCATCAACCACATATCAGAGAAATCATTTGGCCTTTGGATTTATGGGATGTGCTTATTCCAGTTAGCATGTTATTCTCCAACTCCGTCAACTTACCTGCAAATGCAATAATTTTATTTTTCTTTATGGATAAATAATATTCCATTGTGTATATATACCACAGTTTCTTTATCCATTCATCTACTGAAGGACATCCAATTTGGTTCCACAATCTAGCTACTGTGAATTGAGCTGCTGTATACATTGATGTGACTATATGACTGTAGTATGCTAATTTAAAGTTCTTTGGATATAGGCCGTGGAGTGGAGTAGTTGAGTCAAATGGTGATTCCATTCCAAGATTTCCAAAGAATCTTCATACTGCTTTTCAGCATGGCTGCACCATTTGCCAACCCACCACTAATGTATGAGTGTACCTTTTTTCTCACAGCCTTGCCAACACCTTATATTCTGTGTGTTCTTGATAATAGACATTCTAATTGGGTAAGGTTGTTTTGATTTGCATTTCTCTTATTACTAGAAAAGTTGAACATTTTTCATACATCTGCTGATTGCTTGTAGATTTTCTTCTGTGAAGTGTCTGCTTATTTCCTTAACCTATTTATTGATTGGTTTATTTGTAATTTTGGTGTAAATTTTTTGAATGTTTTATAAATTCTGGAGATTAGTGCTACATCTAAAGTGCATTTAGGAAAGATTTTCTCACACAGTTGGCTCTGCACATTTTTGAATTTTTCTTTTGCTGAGAGAATGTTTTTAAGTTTGAATCTTTCCCACTTATTGATTCCTGCTTTTATTTCTCATGCTTTAGGAGTCTTGTTAAGAAAGTCTGATCCTAAGCTGACATGATGAAGATTTGGGTCTACCCTTACTTCTGTTTTGTGCAGGATCTCTGGTCTAATTCCTAGGCTCTTGATCCATTTTGAGTTGATTTTTGTGGAGGGTGAGAGATAGGGGTTTAATTCCATTTTGTTGCCTATGAATTCCAAATTTTCCCAGCACCATTTGTGGAAGAGGCTATCTTTCCTCCGTTGTATGTTTTTGGTCCTTTTGTCTAGTATGTGATAACTGTATTCATGTGAGTTTGTCTATGTGTTCTCTATTCTATACTATTGGTCTACTTGTTTATTTTGGTGCCAATACTATGTCATTTTTGTTTCTATTTCTCTGTAGTATAGTTGAGGTTCTGATATCATGATGCCACTTGCTTCGTGCTTCCTGCTAAGGATTTATTTGGCCTTTGTGGGTGACTTATTCTTCCAAATATGTTTCATGATTGCTCTCTTTGTTTTCATGAGGTATTCAATGGGATTTTAATTCGAATTGCATTAAATTTGTATAACACTTTTGGTAGTATGGCCATTTTGAAAATATTTATTCTGTCTTCCAAAAAATATGTGAGATCTTTCCATTTTCTATGGTTTTCTTTAATTTCTTCCTTTAGCGTCTGTATTTCTCATTGTAGAAGTCTTTCATCTCTTTTTTGGATTGATTCCCAAGTATTTTATTTTATTTTTTTCAGGACTTTTTGAATGGGGCAGTTTTTCTAATTTTGCTGCCAGCAGAGTCATCACTTATGAGTAAAAATATATTAGATTTATGAGCATTGATTTTATATTCTTCTACTTTGCAGAATTCATTTATGAGTTCTTGAAGTTTTCTTGTGGAATTTTTTGGATGCACTAAATATAGAATCATGTCACTGGCAAAAAGTGAGAGTTTGATTTCTTCTTTCATATTCATATCCCTTTAAAATCTTTGGTTTGTCTAATTGCTCTGGCTACATTTTCAAGGAAGATGTTGAATAAAAGTGGTAAAAGAGGGCATCCCTGCCTTTTTCCAGTTTTTACAGGAAATGTTTTCATTTTTTCTCCATATAGAATGATGTTGGCCATGGGGTTAGCATAGATAACTTTTACAATTTTGAGGGGGGTATGATCCTACTATCTCTATTTTTTCAAGTGTTTTGAGTGTGAAATGTTGCTGTATTTTGTCAAATACTTTTTCTGCATCTACCAAAACAATCATATGATTCTTACATTTAAGTCTGTTGATTTGGTGAATTACATTTATTGATTTTTTGTATGTTGAACCTACCTTTCATCCCTGAGATGAAACCCACATGATCATGGTGCATTATATTTTTAATAGGTTTTTATATGAAATTTGCTAAAATATTGTTAAGAATTTTTGCATCACTGTACCTTAGGGAAATTGGATGAAGATTTCTTTTCTTAATATGTCTTCATATTGTTTTGGTATCAATGTAAAACTAGATTCATATAATAACTTTAGAAGGTTTCCCTCCTTTTTTATTTCATGGAATGTTTTGAGAAGTATTGGAATGAGTTCTTCTTTAAAGGTCTTGTATAACTCAGCTGATAATTCATCTGGTTCCTGACTTTTCTTGGTTGGTAGACTTTTGATGGCTTTTTCTACTTAATTGCTTGAAATTGATCTGTTTGAATTGTGTATGCTTTCCAGATTCAGCTTGTGTGTATCATATTTCTAGAAACCTGTTGATGTTGTGATTTCTATTTTTTTGGAGAATAGATTTTTAAAATAACTTCTAATTATGCTTTGTATTTCAATAGTGTCTTTTGGGACATTTTACTTCTCATCACAAATTTTAGTAATTTCAGTTTTCTTTTTCCTCTTCATTAGTGTGGCTAAGGGTTTATCAATTTGGTTTATTTTTCAAAGAAGCAATTCTTTTGGCAATTTTTAAATTTGTTTCTTTTTTTAATTTCACTAAATTTAAGCTCTGATTTTAATTTTTCCTATCTTCTACTACATTGGATGTAAATCAGTTCTTTTTAATAGGGCATTAATCTGTAATGTTAGGTCATTTTTTTCACTTTCTCTTTTTTTATTAAATACACTCCATGCAATGAATTTTCCTCTTAGTACTACTTTCAATGTATCCCAAAGACTTTGAAATGTTGTATTGCTATTCTCATATACCTCTAAGAAATTCTTTATCTCCTCCCTAATGTCTCCTGCTATCCTTGCATCATTCATTAGCATGTTAATTAATCTCCAGGTGTTGGAGTAGTTTCTGCTTTTTTTTTATTTTATCATTGATTTTTATTTTTAATTCATCATTATCTGATAGAATACTATGTAATATCTCTATTTTTTGCATTTGCCAAGCGTAGCTTTGTGGTATAATATATGATCTATTTTAGAGTAGGGTCCATGTGCTGCTGAGAAGAAAGTGTACTCACTACTGATGGATGGAATATTCTATGTTGTTAAGTCTAATAATGATTGTGTTATCAATTCTATGGTTTCTCTTGTTGAATTTTTATTTGAATTATCTGTCCAATGGTGAGAGAGGTGTGTTATAATCACCTAGATTTAATGTATTTTAGTCTATTTGATTCCTTGAATGAGGAGGATTTGTTTGAGTAAATTAATGCGCCATTGTTTGGTGCATAACTATTTATGATTATATGTCTTGTTGATTATGTTTCCCTTAAGCAGTATGATATGTCCTATTTTATCCCTT
>NW_027632522.1:0-33565 GCF_902686455.1 Sciurus vulgaris | reverse complement strand
ATGCCTTGACTCCATTTACAAACAGAAACAACATGTATCCCATTTGTTTACAATAAAAGAAGGTTGAAAAAAACCAACTTGGTTAATAAAATTAAATCTAAAAGAATAGACTTCTATATTAGTTGTGGCAGAGAAAGAGTGGCCCGAAATGGAGCACGACCTGCTCTAGGAGACTTCTTTGGTCCTCCAGCCACAGGCTGATGGATAAGATGCAGTTCCCAGATCAGTCTCTGCTCCACAGAGTTCCAGAACTCCAGTTGTGACTGTCCAAGGGTTGACCTAGGCTGTGAAGGATTTGGAGCTTTGCCTGCATAACCTGATAGTCACATTGACCTTTTTGACCCCAGACCCAGGAATCCTTGGGTATCACATTTCCTAGCCCAATACTGTCCATCCTAGTCAAAGCTAGCATTGAAAAAATGGCACCATTGGGTGGTGGGGGCATGGTATTTGAAGAATAATTGTGGTAACTAAAAGTGCTGAGTCCAGAAGGGGTACAAATTAATGACATAGAGTTTGTCCAATCAGCACAGACTGGGGTTCTCTGTGTCCAATATGTGCAGGTTTCATTTGATGACACCTTGTCCTGAGAAGGCAAACAAAAGTCTTATCCATCCCAGAAGGTGAGCAAAGCTGTGGAGCATGATTTGTGGAACAGTGAATACCTTTGGACAGTTGTGATTTGTTCTAACAAGGAAAGAAGCTGCAAGGTAAGAAACTATATGATCTATTGGAAATGTCCAATACCCTTCAGGAAGATTTACAGGGCATTTATAGAAGACCTGTATATATATTATGAAAAAGTTGCTCTTATCTTCCACATCAACCTATTAAAACTTTTGTTATATCTGCACATTCTAAATTTTAAAAGAGGTTACTTTTCTGTGTTGCAGTTAGAATATAAGGTTATGTAAATACCCTTTTGTTTTAAAAAGTCAGAAATATCCTCTGCAAGTGATTTTGAAAGGAATTGTTAGACCACCTCTAGCATTGACATTGTCCACATTTATTCAGAGGTAAGAGGACATGAAGAATATTGGAGCATGAGAAGGGAGGATCCTGGAAAAAAACAGTTATGTGTAAAAGATTTTTTTATATTATAACCATTTCTTGGTGTGTGCATTTTACTCCTCATTCCTGTATATGTATATGAAAATGCTGGGATTTATTTTAGAAATATCAACATTTTAGATAAACTAATTTAAAAGCAGTAAAATATGAAACAATTTGTAAATTAATTTAAAAAGTTCTATGAAATATTTTGTGGAGGGTAATAACCAAAATCCCTGTTGAGTAATAAGCATTCTATGCTGGTTCTCTGGAGCACCGTGGCAGTGTGCTTACAATGAGGCAAAAGTAACTATTGTTACTATGTGATATGGGCTTTCTTTTATATTGCACTTTGTATAGAATATATTAAGGACAAATGATTTCTTGTCTACATGCACCTTTTTTAGATGCTAAAGAGGTTGCCACTGATGACAAAAGTAGAATCAGTAAACAAAATTTTGTATGTTTTGTTAAAATTTTTAGGAAGGATTTTCTTCTCAAAATTGGAGCATTAAAGCAGACTGGGTTACTGAAGGACAAGAATGCTCATATTTTAAAGACATTTAAATTAGAACTATTGCTAAATATTTGTACTTCCTACAATACTGAATGCACACAGTGGGAAAATTATGTTTTTAATTGAAACCTCTAGTCTGTCTAGATGTTTAGAAATCCTGGTGAATGTTAAAAGTAAAGGTAGTAAAATATCAATTCATAAATCTGTATGTTCTCTCTGATATGTGAGGCTAACACAATAAGTTGGGGGAGTTTAGATTAAAGTTTAATTGGATTAAATAAAGTAGAATTAAAGGACAGAAGTGGTGATGGGTTTAAGAAAGACAATAGACTGAAATAGACATAAATTTTCTATGTTCATATATGAGTACATGAGCAGTGTAACTTCACATTGCAGACAACACCAAACATGGTAAATTGTACTCCAAGGATAACTTAATACTTCATGGATAGAAAGAAAAAAATTAAAATTAAAAAAGAAAAATAATAAATCTAAAAGAAATAAAAATGTATGCAATCTACTTGGAACTCTATATCTGAGGAAACATGTAGAATGGAAGCAAAAGATTAGAAGACCATTACATAAAAATTTGGCCAAAAGAAAGCTTGCTTGGCCAATTATGATATATAAAAGTTTAATGCAAGAAGTTACATGAGATAAAATATATTTTAATTTTAACAAAAAAGCTTTGAAAGAGGCAAAATAGAATATTATATGAAGATAAAAACGAGCTTTTCCAAGAGTACTGTAATAAAAGCAAATATTGTTTCAACTCACATTGTACTTCCAAGAAATAAAAAGTTAAGATTGACTAATTAAATAAAGAAATAGAAAGCAACACTTTATTTCTAGGATACATCACTCCATACTTGCTGTAAAGGAAGTCAAACAAGATGGTAATCAAAAAACAGAAGACTTTGAAAATCATTTAAACATATTTGACTTATATGATAGTTGTTCTCCATAGCATATGAAATATTTAATTCAATCAACCAGTAGGAAAGGAAAAGACTAAAGGTTAATAGGTATGTAAATATTTGAATTATTTTGTGATCATAATAGAATAAAGTTAAAAATCAAAATGTAGAAAGGATATTCAAAAATTCACACTTATGTGTCATTTGATTGAAGAAGGTTGAATATGATCATTTTCCAGAATGGAAAGATTAAATTAAAAGACCTTTGTACTTCTCAAAGATACCTGGAGACACCATGTAAATCTCTGTTATTTTTTGCAGAGAAAGAAAACAACTTATTTTTGAAATTTTATGGAATCTCAAAGTTTTATGGTATATCAAAAATATTCAAAATACAAACAAAATTAGGAGAAAGTTGTTTCATGATTTAAAAACATTAAACACTACAATATTCAATTGACAATATTGACATCAATTAAGACAAAAGGATATAGTGAATTCTGACTTTAATAAATTTTTGAACATATACCAAATAAGACAGTTGAACACCAATGTTTGTTATAATATTATTCAATAGAGTTGCCATGGGAAAGCAAACCAAATATCCCTTGAAATAAGTGGATGGAAGAATTTGGAATATAGAAACTACATAATATTTTCAAGTTATAAAAGTAATACATTTTTGCAAAATCTATAATCAGGATAAATCCTCAGTACATACTGATAATTGAAATATGTCACTACCACAAATAAAAATGTAGCACAGCTATACTTAAATAAGACACCAAAAAACAAAGAAAAAATTTTTCTGATCAGAAATGAGAAGGACATTATGGATGAGAGAAGACAGAAATGAGTGCCTGTTTACATGGAAATTGATTTATTGACTTTTGGGATGTAAACCTTCTACAGATATATTACATCACAATTTGAATTAACATTGCTGAGCAGTATATGTGATATATTGGGGAGATCAAGCACTACTTTGTGGTTTTGATCACAAATAAAATTTCAGAAACATAAAAATAAAAACAATAGTAAAATGTTTGAAAGCTAAATTTAAAATGCTATGGTCATTATCCTGTAAATAAGAACAAATTCATAAATATTTAGATAAAGGGCATGCATAAAATCTGCATATAATCCAGAATTATTAGTGTAATTCTGAGGCAGGAAATTTATAATCTCAAGGCCATCCTCAATAACTTTATGAAATAGAAAGGGGTTGGGGTGTAGCCCATTAATAGAGTACCCCTGGATACTATCACTATTAACATTATGGAAAATATTCATTACTATGTACATAGACAGGACAAAGCAATATAAATAAAATATAAAACTTATTTAGAAAGGTCTAATATTTATAGAAACAAGGTAAAGCACATATAATTTTTGGCAATAGAAACAAAAATCATGCATATATTAATTTCAATATTGTATTAACTTCTGAAGTAATAGAAATTGCTATAAATTCATAAAATATAGCCAAAAATAAAACAGTAATATGTGAAGGGAGAAAACTTGTTTGACACTATGAAATCTACCCTATAAAATGAAAGAAAATGGGAAAGGAAAATTTAACCAACAATTTATATATAACCATAGATACATTATTTACAAACAGTTTCATATAACTACAAATTTCAACTATCCCTATGAACCAAAAAAAAAGCATTTATTATAAATCTTTACTTTCACTTCACAGAAAATTCTTTACAAGTATTTACAAAGAGCATGCATAAAGTAATTTTAATGAATAAATACATAAATAATGTTGAATAGATTTAAGATATTAATTTTTTGCAATGGTTTGACCAAGAATTCTCCAAAAATGTGCATATACCATGTGGAGACCCACAAATAACAGAAGATCTTTTAGATCATGCTGACACTCACTGGTAAGGTGGAATTTGGTTGGTTAATTTAAATGAACTGAGACATTGCTGGAGAGAAATAGAAGATTTGAAAAAATTTGAAAACTTGATAAACAAAGGACAGTATATGTTCAATGACAACAGGAGAAATCAATCTAAGCTTCTGAACAATCTTTTGTTTGATAAATTCTCCATCAACATTTTGAAGTTTGAATTCCTCCTTGATCTTTGGAACTCTCAACTGTGTCTTCTGCTATGTCAGGCCACAATATTTTATATCACTGAATTACTCTCAGTACCACTTTTCTAAAGTGAAAGATATATAATCTACCAGGAAAGGGAGAGATTAAAGATGAAAAGGAATGTCTTTAACATTTTATCTGTACCAAAATATGTTCTTTTACTTCATGAAATGCCCAAATATGAAACACATTCCTGTACAGAAGTTCCCAGAAGGTATTCTGCAAGGGAAGAAAATTAAATAATTATAATTAATTAAAAATTATGAAGGGAAGTTATGCTTACTCAGGAAAACCAAGTTTCTGTAATTCTCAAACATCACATCTGTATATAAGTTTTGTTGAGCTGGCTGAAGGTATTCCCACTCCTCTTCAGTGAAATCAATGGCCACATCTCTGAATGTCAACAGATCCTGAAATAATAGGTAAATAAATAGTACACTGAATACTTGATCATTACAGAGGTTTTAATTTAATGAGAGTAGACTCCAATGGAGGTGATGACTTTAATTATGTATTAATACACTTTTATACACAGTGATACTCTTACATACCTCTGAAGAAAAATAGACATAAGTCCAAAAGGAGGATGATAATTTCACTTTTATGAAATAAAATATAAAACTGAGGCATCAACACAAGAATATAGATTTTGTAATTTTATTTTTCATGAACTAAATTGTACATATCCCTCAGATGAGAAAGTTATGGTAATTAATATAGGGGATCTTCAGATATAACTGCAAAACCATGAACCAGAGATTTACTGAAATGAAGAATCTGATTCAACAGTTCTGTGATGGAGCACAGTTTTCTGAAAATGTAGCAATTTCTCTAGCTATTGCAGATGAGTAGGATTAGAGAAACTTTTGAAAGGCAATGAGGTTGACTACTTAAAGGAAACATTTACTAGTGAGTTTGAATTACAATATTTTATGATATTTATGTATGTTATTAAAATATCAAATGGAAACAATCCCATTTGGATATTTTATGCTTTCTTTTCAAATTTAAACTTATTTTAATGTATAAAATAAAATTTTATACATTTATACAATAAAGCTTGGTATATGTATTCATTGTATTATGTTTATAACAAGATAACCACCTAACTCTTCAAACAATTGTCATTTTCAATTAATTGTATTGGTTCTTTTTAGTTGTACATGACAGAAGAAACCATTTTCATGAACATATGCAAACATTGGATATATCTTATTCTAATTAAATTAACAATTGTCTTTTGGGTAGGCACGACTGTGGAACTCACTCAGGTATTTTTATAGGTACAGATACGAAAACTAAGTTAGATTTATTCTACTGTTTACTATTCCTCTTACCCTCCTTCTTTTTCACCATTGTTTAATTTTATGAAATTTTCTGACCCTCACACACTTTATGTGGTATAGATTTCACATAAAAGCAAAAAAAAAATTAACCTTTGGATACAGGAATTAGTTTATTTTATTTAGTATAATATTCTTCAAATCCATCCATTTATTGGCAAAAGTCATGGAGTCATTCTTTTTTTGTGGTTGAATAAGAATGCATTTCATATATATGCCCAATTTCTATATCAATGACTGCTATTAGTACAGTATTACTGCAAGACATAATTCCCTTAAGGAGAATAAAATGACCTTCTTTGTCTCTTCTGGTTAACTCTGCATTAAAATCCAATTTACCTGATATGAGAATAGAAACTGCTGCTTGTGTATGAAGAAAACATGAATAATATATTTTCCCAAACTTTTGCTTTCATTCTGAGCATGTATTTCTTTATGTCTGTTTACTGAACACTTGTTCTTGTTTTCCACTTCAACCTGCAAGCCTATGTCTTGTTTAGATTAACTGAGACAATTTATGTTCAGTGTTTTTATTGAAATATATTTTAAAATTTCCTAACATTTTGGTTTATTCCTAGTTTTTAATTTGAACTTATTCTCCTTTGATTATTTTTCTATTGTCGTTTCTGCTTTGCTAGTTTTTGTTTTTTTCTCCATATATTCATAAAATATTTTATTAAGTATCTTTTATAGCATCAACTTTAAGCTGTAAATTCTTTTATCCTTAATCATGAAAAGTTTTTATTTAATCTTCAAGTCAAAGTCTTCATTTTGCTTTACATACTATTTTTGGTTGGCATCCATTTTCTTCAGTATTTGGTATATGTTATTCTAAAACCTCCTACATTTTAGGGTCTGGGTTAAAATACCAGCTGAGATTTGCATTGGTTTTTCTTGAAAAGTGACTCGTCTTAATCTTTCTGTTTTAAGATTCTTGTATCTGTATGCTGGGCAGTTTCAAAATGATGTGTCTTTAAATGAGTCTCTTGCAATATTGTATATCCGGAGTCCTGTAAAATTTGTGTATTTGATTTTCTATTTTGTTTTTAAGACTTGGGAAATTTCCTGATGTTATTTTATTGTGAAGATTGTGCATGATTTAGTTTATATTTCAGAAGCTTCATCTTAAAATTTAAGTTCATAGTCCCTTACCATCATTTCTCTTTAGTCATATTTTTCATTAACATTATATGGTTTATCTTCAAGTCATGAAAAATCTATTTCTTGTGGACTTATCTATATCTTGTGGTCTTAACTATTTCTTGTGGTGATGCTTTCCATTGTATTTTTAATTTGATTTATTAAAATATTTTTGTTGAGAATTTCAAATTAATTCTTCTGAAAGATCTATATCTCCTTATTGAACTTACTTTTCACTCCTTGTATTTTCTCTCTGCTTTTATTTATTTTGCCATCTTTTACCTCATAGATCAGTCGAATAAACTTTCTATATATCATCTCTAACATTTCCTCCATTGTTGTGTCAATGGAATCTGTTTTTCAGGTATACTATATTGTTGGTATGGTTTGTTCCATTCATTTCTCATATTGTTTGAGTATCCACCCAACTTTCTGGATGGATCTGAAGCAGCAGAGTTTCTTTATTTTTTTTCAGAGTTTCTATCTTATGAGTTTATAGTGCCCTTCTATGTTATAAGCACCTAACAGTTTGGGGACTGAGGCCAATGAAAGCAAAAACCTATGCTAACAATATACAGCAGTACATTAGGTACTTAATTGTATTTTGACATCTAGAGTGATATTTGGTGTAATATTCAGATATAGGAGGATCAGCAGGATCAGCAATTTCCATCAGTAATCATAAATTATGTCTGGCACAAAGTCAAACAACAGGTGTTGTCTATGATTTCTGCCATATTGATTACTGCTCTGTAACTGGTGATAGTGGAGGACATTATATACATCAAGTAGCATTAAAGGATATTAAGGATAGAATTCAGTATGAGGATAGAAGAGATAGAAATGTAGAAAATGTTTGCAATTTTAAAGGGCAAACAGGGCAAATGCAGTGGTAACATAGGATGTGTTATTAATAAGGAAGAGGGAGACAAATAGAACAAAGAATACAAAGCAAGAGTGAGGATAGAATTTGGTTGTCCACAATAGAAAAGGGAGGGGGAGACAAGGGAAATAGAGAATACAGTTCTGGAAAAAAGAAAACAAAACAAAATCAAGCTATGCTAATCAAAACCTTGATGTTCAAAAAATTGATTATAAAAATAATTACCTTAAACAAAAGGCTAGCAATTATGAAATAAAAACAAATCTTTATATGTATAGTTGTTTTTGACCAAATTAATACAAATTCAAGTAAAATAAAACACCCAAAACAACACAAAGCATAACCAAAAAAAGTGAACCATCTGAAAGAAAATTTAATAAATTATATAGTCATTTTGACTATGTTTGACAAATAGTGAGCAAATGTATTTGCTGTCTGTTCCCAACTGATTTTGTTTCTTGAGGTTTGAACTGATTGTGGGTTTATGGGCATAATTTCTTTATTTCTTCCTTTTTAATGTGTTGCTCACCAAGGTGCCAGCAGGGTTCTAAGATTTCTAAATTCCCCTTCTTTGGAGATTGGTAAGAGTTGGAATGAATGGCAAGAACTGTCCATCCAATACCAGTTTGTTCTCCCCTTTGGGTTCTCTAAGAGCAATTCCCATAGGTAAAATTTGTGTTTGCAGGGATGTAGTATTAGCGAGGTACTTTTTGCTTTATTTGGGGTGAGTTGCTGGTATTGTTGAGTCAACATTCTTTTAAAGCTTGGCAGATGTCTATCTGTGATAGATTGGGAAGGTCAGGTGATAAAATGGTAGTTTGGTTGGGGCAGCCTGCGGCCAGATAGCAATGCAGGTTCTTGGGTCAGGTTGGCTTGGCAGGGATTCTGCCATCTAGCATGCTGGGCTAAGGGCCACACAGCGAAACTGCAGGTTCAGTAGGTCAAGTGGTAGGCAGGGTGTGAGGCTGAGGGGTTGGCAGACTAGGTCCAAGGTTTCCAGGGGCCCAGAGAGATTATAATCACAGGGACCAGTCAGGTAAGGCAGGCCAGAACCACTTGTTTGTCAAACAACTTGCAGTGCTAGGAACAGGGAGGACACTACAATGTGTTGATGTCAGTGACTCAGCAGGTCCTAAAATAGGTGGGTGCAAGGAAAAAGTGGGTGCTGTGGTCTTGGAAGTGCCAAGGATCAGTCATGTAGGTGATCAGAGGGTCAAGTGCCCTGACACCCATTATATCATCATTTCGATCCATTGTAGCTGGTCTCATGAGTTCCTTTGAGCCACAGGACTCACAGCATTGGACAGAGTTGGATTCTCTGTAGCCTTCAGACTGGAGTTTAGCAGGGCAAAAATGTTATCTTTTTAGATTTTCCCTGTGTTTGTTAAGCTCACTTAAGTCGTTGCTAGGCTCAGATAGGTTTATGAAGATCTAGCCATAATCTCCCAGATCTGGGTTTTCTCTACCTATTGGCACAGTGTAGTGTACTCTCACGATGACTCCTGGTTCAGCTCTCCAGTGATGATTAGTAAACTCAGGGTAATATTTTTAGATCAAATTAATGAGTTGAACAGTCTCTGGTTCAGCAAGAGCACATTGACACTCCATTCTCAAGATTTTCCACTTGGAACCTGAGAGAGAAGTACTATTTCCACTACTTGAGTTCTGAATAACTGACCTAGGAGACATGTTTTCTCTCTGTAATACATCACTTTGCCTGCCTTGATAATAATCTTTTTTGATTATTTCAAATGAGTACATAACACTATAAGTTTTTCATAGCTTAAGTCATAAAATCAAAAATAATGTGACAGCAGTAATAATGCTCATTTTTATATTTTATGAAGTAATCATTAAATGGTATGACTCAATTTTTACCAAAGTTTATTTGATGTGGAATTCAGATATAAAGAAACATTAAGGTGAAAAGACATTTTGAATATTAAAACAACTATCAGAGGAGTTCAGTTATTATTAATGAGAAAAGCACTGGACACATTAAAAAGACAGATAAATAAATTAGATCAAATGATATTTACACTTTATATGTTCACATATAAAAATGTAAACATGTTATACATTAAAATAATTGTTAAAGTAAAGAAAAATAAAAATATAATCATTTTTTAAAACAAATCAATTTGTGATAGAGATTATTTTAAAACAAATGATTGAGTCATGCACAGTGGCACATACCACTAATCCCAGTTATTTTGGAGGAGGAAGCAACAGAGCAAGGCCCTAAGCAACTTAGTGAGACCCTGACTCAAAATAAAACAAAACAAACAAACAAACAAAAAAAAAAAAAAAACAAGAATAAAAATGATGGCGATATGTATCTGTGGGTACAAACCATGGTCAAAATAAATAAATAAATAAATGAATAAATAATAAATAAATAATAAATGAGGCTATATTAGTCAAAGGAACCATGAAAAGGATGATGAATATCATCTGAATATTTTGCTTAAGGAGGTGGCTATCCCCCATGAAGAAAAATAACCCCTTAAGAGTGAAGTATTAACAAGAATAAAATCTATTTTGGACAAGTTCTTAAAAGATGATTTTGATTGTATTTGACACACCATACAATAACCCAATCCTCCCTGTTTAAGAGAAGAAATTTTCAAAAAACCCACTGATGCATACTAATTTGTGCAACATCTGAGAGCTAAAAGTAATATAGATTTAGGTAATCATACAATAGTACCACACTCATATCCTTTAATAATGGTAATGCCAGGTAAAAATGGCTGGTTAAAAGTATCAATTTTGAGAGATGATCCTCAGATAAGGTATTTCTAATCACTGTTCTTGAGTAAAAGGCTTCAAAACAAATGTAATCTCCAGTAATACTGGGTTTTCTTAATCAAGGATTTAATTTCTTGTAATTTTTTGAATAGAAGTCTAACAAAATTGTTAGCTGAGGTTTATGACTGACTGAAGAAATTCTTTCACAATGTGTGAATGATCTGCTTATAACCAACTCCAACAGTGAACTAAGATTTTTAGATACTATATTGCTACAGTGAAACATCTCACCTCATGTCGATATGAATGTCCACTAAAATGGTTGAGTTTTGTAAACAAGTCAACTATCTAGGATTTCACATTACCCTATGGACCTGAATTTTGATGTCAAATTTAAAGAAGCCTTATGCTGACTTGTGTAAGTCTATCTTAAGTCTTATAGTAATCAGTATCCAGGGACAGGTACATTGTTCCCTATAAATGTCAGTGTTATGATTACATATTAGTTGTCCCCCAAAGCTCATGCATGATACAAAGCAAAAAGGTTTAGATATTAAATAATTGGGATATGACAGTTTTGTCTATTCATTGCATTAAGCCTCTGATAGAAATGGAGTTGTAACTCTAGGCAAGGAGGATATAGCAGGAGAAGAAGGATCCTGGGGGCAGGACTCTGAGAATTGTATTCCATCCTTGTTGATCAGAGCACTCTGCTTTCTGGCACAATCTTCCCAGATGCTTTTCTCCACCACTCTCTGCTGCCATGTTGTTCTGTTTCATCCTAGTACTTGAGGAATGGAATCAAACATCTCTGGACTGAGACTTCTGAAATTGTGAGCCCCATAGTAATCTTTTCCTTCTCTAAAATTGTTTTTGTACAGAATTTTGGTCACAGTCATGAAAATCTGACTAAAATTGTCAGATGCTTGTCCGTAATTTGGACTAATAGGTCTACTCCTGCATGAGGCCTTAAAATTAACCAAAAAAAAAAAAAAAATGGATTTTATGTACTAGAAAAACAACCTGCCTTTGAGAAGTTAAAACAGCTCCCTGACACTTCCTGCCCTACACCTGCTTGACATAAATTGTGATAAGATTCTATGGAGATGAAAAATAAGGTATAGTTCTTGAATTTCTCAGCTCGAAGATTTCTTCCTTTGGGATGTGATTGCCACTTGTGATATATGACAAGAGATTGAGAAACCCACTCTCAACCATTTCTTTAGGGAAAAATACATCTCAAGAGAGAACAGCAAAGGCAAGAAATTTCAAAAGATTTTACAAAAGAGGAAACATTTAAATGAGAAAAAAATGAATATGAGTATAAAGTAATACTATTTAATGAAGTTAAAATTCAAGCTAGAGACTATTGTATGCTCACCAGGAAGGAAAAAATCAATAACACACATGTAAAAGAAACTAATGGTCACAAAGATGTTAAGTGTTATTTCTTGATGTAAGCAATTGTACATGGTATGTCTCCTTTATGATAATTCAATGATCTCTATAATTAATATTTTGCCTATTCTTACTGTGCTCAATAAAATCAAATTTATTACATGAATGGCTGTGAGAACGAGTGAAAGAAGGGATTTAAAAGGACATTTGGGAACATTCTATTTTTAATTTATTTTATTTTATTTGTTCTCATTAGTTATACATGACAGTAGAATATATTTATACATTTTTATAGATCATACATAAATGGGATATAAGCTCTGGGAACATCTTTTAATAATGTACATGACATCTTTGTTGATTATGGTGCTGGTTTTGTGGATATGTACATATGCCAGAAGATAAAAGTATACACATAAGATATATACAGGTTAATATATGCTAATTAAATCTCCATAAGACTATAAAAATTGGGATACATCTAAAGCTTTTGTTAAAAATGAAACATGCAAACATAAATTAGTAAACTATAAAATGACTAGGAATTTATTAGCAAATCATCCATGTTAATAGTTTAAAAAATAAATTTTATAAAAATAAGAGTAGGAAAAAAAGCCTACGCAAAAGAGTAAAATACAAACTATTGAAAATAAACATAAAACAGAAAGAATCACCAATGTCAATGATGGTGCATTTAAAAAGCAAATGTGCCAGATGTGGTGGTGCATACCTGTAACTCAAGTGACTCAGGAAGCTTAGGCAGGAGATCAAGAGTTCAATGCTAGTTTCAGCAACTTAGTGAGTCAGTTAGCAACTCAGTGAGACCATATCTCTAACTTAAATGTTAAAAAGGGCTGGAGATGTGGCTTAGTGGTTAAGTGCCCCTGGGTTCAATTGCCAGTACCAAGACAAAAACAAAGCAAATGAAATTGAAAGAGCTCTGGTAAATTAAAAAATTCAACATGTAAAAACCATATCGATTATATACTATACAATTCTGTATATATGCATATATATAATAATGTCTCACTTGAAGTGAATATATTCTGGAAAACTCATTCTAAGATGATTCAATTATTTTCCAAATGTCTGAGTGTAATGACAACAATCTAGATGGTACAAACTATTACAAGTCAAAGCTATCTGCTATATCCATTCCATTGCTATAGATGAAACCTACCAGTGACCAAATCCATGATGCCACAAAAGACTGATGTTATGAAGTGAAAACAACCACTGAAGAACTCATAATAAAGTGAATACATGGCTGAACTCAAGAGAAAATTCTTAATAAGTCTCTTCTATTTAGACAGTTTTAAATCCTGGAGATTATAGTGCAGGAAAGAGGAAAATGGCATTCTTCCCAAAGAAAGGTGTTAGGATATTGGAATATTGTATGATAATAAATATGTTATTGTACCTTTCTCTCATACCACATAATTTTACATAGTAAATATAAATATGAGAATTAAGAATAATAGTGAAATATAAAATGTAATATAAAGCATCCTAAAGTTGACATAAGAAAGAATGAGGCAGGATGCATATGGTGGTGCACACCTGAAATATCTAGTATTTTAGAGGATAAGGCATGAGGATGAAGAGTCTATGGCCAGCTGAAGAAACTGAACAAAGTGTGTCTGAAAATAAAATTTAAAATGAGCAGAGGATATAGCTCAGTAAGAGTATACCAGATTCAATCCCCAATATCACAATACAGAAAAAGGAAACAAAAAAGTTTAAAATTTTAAAAATTATACAAAATAATATTTTTAAATTTATAAATTATATAATATTAATATAAAATTTGATTCATCAAATGATTCTATTAATGGTGCAAGGACAATTGATGTAATTGCTTCAAATATAATCAAACACTTATAAGAAGAAAGAAAATACAGACTGTGAAAGAAAAGCAAGCAAAAACTTGACTAGCAACTTTAAGTAGAAGATATCTAAGTGTTTCATAATCATGAAAAACTAAACATCTTCAGAGGTTAGTTAATGTAAAATAAGACTACATCATGTACACAAAATTAAATAATATTGATGATCATGTGGAATAAAGACATTCTCATAAAGAGAAAATACAGCTTAAACTGTTATTCTCCATGTGCAGAAAGTGTATTTTTTTTTAAGCAAACATATATGAAACACCACCACCAAACACAGAGACTGAAATTACAATTCCTGGACATATGAGGAAACAACCATGTTCCTCCAGAGTTGAAACCCAGGGTAATGGTTAAAGGGGAGGTACATTTAGGAAGAAATAAATACCAAACTGTCGACAATAATGGTTCAAGCAACCAGAAACATTTTCTGTTATATCCAGTTTGACAAATACTAAATAACACCATGTATATTTTATAAAATGTCAAATGAATGCTGTATTTCATATGTGAACATATTAAAAAAGGTGCAGAATTTGAGAAAATACAAATACACAGAAGTACATCAAAGAACAAATTGCACACCCTATCTATACATGGTAAAATTATCATTATAAGGATGACTATTTCCCTACGTCAATCTATAATAATATTCCAAAAAAATTAAAGAAGGGAACAAAGTAAAAACATCTAAAATTCTCTGGGAAGATTATACATCTATGTAATAGCCAAGAACTCTATGAAATGTTAAAGCAAAAATTACCAGCTATCAATTACCTGACACCAATATATGTTATAAAATTATAATATACCACAATATAAAATTATATGTACCACAATATAATGTTGTGGTAATATAAAGATCAAGAAATTGCAATAAAGAAAATTCCATAGGTAAATCCATAATATATATAAACATTGTTTTTGCTATTAAGTGAAATAAAATGGCCTATACAAATTAAATCATATCAAGAAAATTATTTATTGTGAATGAAGGATACAATACAGGCCTGTATTAGAACTACAGGCACAGAACACTGGTTTGGATTATGTGCAGAATGTGTTTGACACTGGAATTATATCTCAGCATTGCCCAACAGAAAGCATATATTAAGAGGGATGATTATAAAAATACTGCAGAATATGAACCTCCTCTAAATTCATTTATGAATACACCAAATAAATATCTACTGTTGTAATGTATAAAGCTGCCCCCCTTCCATCAGGTACAGCCATTTTGCCCGCCTCCCAACCACTTGTCAATCTGTGCTCCACCGGCCTCTACCGTTACAGGGATTTCTGGCCTCCCCACCACCTGTCAATCTGCGCTCTGCCCGCCTCTTACGTTACAGGAATTTCCGGCTTACGCTGTTGCCACTTTCCTGCTTCCCATGTTATGTCCTAACATGCTATTGGTTCATCAGTCAGCTCGCAAGAATTCTCCTCTGCTATTGGTTCCTTCCAGCCCGCAAGATTCCAATATCTGTGAGAAGCCACATGCCATCTCTCTCTTTTTCCCCTTCTTTTCACCCTGAGAGGATGTGTTAATCATCCACATAAATAAAGTCTCTTGCATGAGACCTTGTGTCTGGGAGCATTTTTTCTGGGAGCTATTGGTGAGCCGCAACTGAGACAAGTGAGTGACCGCTGCGGGTCCCAAGTTGAGCTGCATTTCCCCCCTTACATCTGGTGCCAAAACCCGGGATGCGTCTTTCCACTGACTAAGGAATGGAACCCCATCCAAATGCTCCAGCACCTGCAGATAGAGGCTCACCTTCCATTTACCTGGATGCTCAGTTTTCTACATGCAACACTAGACACTAAATTGGTGAGTTCCCCTTAGGTAGTTCCCCTGACCACTTAAACACATCTCTGCTGACCTGAAAAGTAACTGTTGAGTATCCAGGGCTCTCAAGGCTGCTGAGGTGTGGGGGTGCCCCAAACACGACTTTCAAAGTTACAGTTGGTCCCTATAGTTGGTCTTATTTGCTGGGTGGATTCCTGATTTTATGGTGCTGAGATTCTTTCTCAGGGTTTGAGGCTCTTTTTATATTTTTTTATCTCACTCGAAATCCTGGTCAGGTCCTCAAACTCTCTCAGCTAATGCCTGGTAGACACTGGTACTGTGTTATGACGAGACCATTGAACTACCTTCTCATTGCCTAACATGTGATCATGGGATGCCATTGATCACTAACTTAGGCATTTCTCAGTCTTCACCATGGGATCTAGGACTTCCACCCCAGCATACTCGCCCCTGAGATGTTTATTAAACAATCTCAAACACCTTCACCTGTTCCCTGAATTAGAGCTAAACTGTCCTTTAGGTAGTAAGTCAGAATGGTCTATTTATGACACCCTAAATTCTTGCTTTAAACTAGGTATAATTATATGCATAATTATATTAGGTATAATTAAGTACATATGTGAGCAACCTGGTGAATGGAGAGAGATCTTTCCCTTTTGTTTTTCCTTTCTTTCATGCTAAACCTAATCTCTGCTCTCCTCAAAAACCTGAACACATTCTCTTGGCTTATTCCTTATTTTCAAGTTTTTTTTTTCTCACTTCTTGGCTTTCCCTGCAGGCTCAAGCCCTCCAAATGTAAATTAAAAAGACCTAAGCATCAAGTTTCTGCTAGAACATATTAGCCACTTTCAGATTCAGATCTCAGTCAAGAGTTACATTGAAATGTAAATGAAGAAAGGTGCAATGGGAGAGCAGTTTCAAACCCAGGAGAAAAAAAAAAAAAAGAAGAAGAAAAGTGTCCATTTTTAAATTTCTCCTGGGCTACAACTCAGAATAATTTTCTCCCTTTCAACTCTTCTCTCCTTCTCATTTTCTCATGCTTTAATTAATAACCATTATCATTTTTCTTCTAGGACTTTTGTTTTTCTTAAATGCTGTACTTTTGCACTCACAATTTTGATCCTACAAACCTAGGTTAATGATTTTTTATCATTTCTTTTTATCCAACTCTAGAGTTATTTTTGAACATCCATTACATTGCAAAGGAGATAAATATTACAAGGCCCTTGCTTTTGTGTTAAATATAAGCATGCATAAAAATTAAAATTTTAAAAATGGATCCAAATATTTTTAATTCACATGATTTAAAGAGGTTCAATTTAAATTGGGTAAACTTATAGAAGTAAAATGTCCTTAAAATTAGCTCACAAGTCTCTAGGTGGTCATGCTAATAAAATATTAATGTTTATAAAATGTCTAACATCAATATTTCTAGGAATTTTGTTCAACAGGAGATGGCAAATACTGTTGGTACACTTGTCTGATACCTTGGGTTTTCTACAATAAGATGAGTGAATTAGAGTCGACATGTATGGGATTACTCAAACGTGTTTGTTAGAGACATCTGATTAATTTATAAAGTTATTCCATGGAGTAACATACTTAAAAACATTATTCTTTATATATCAAATGTGTTCATATTTTCCTGGTATACAAGCCTTTAAATCAGAAAATATATCAAGCTGCTCTTCTTCAAATTAAACTTGTCTATAATGGTAAACCTATCATTTAATATTCTATTATAGGACCTGTCATCAATAGGGTATATGTAAAAGAACATTTAAGAAAGAGTGTAATGTGCAGTAGCAAAAATGGGACAACAGTGACTGAAATTGGGATCTCTGATGATCTCATGGCTGTGGCATGCCTGGTGCCTGGGAGTGCTCCAGTGCAAGGGCACAAGATGCCTAACTGCTGCGGCAGTACATTAATCTCAGGCACACAACTCTTGGGTAGGAAGGAATTCTTATGCTAGATAACCAGTGTTTCATCAGCTCTCTTCTCTGGTTCCTGCCCACCTTACAGTAACTTTGAAACCTAACATTGCACATATATAAAGATTGCTGACATAACTCTTTAGATTCACATTTCCATCAGAGAACAGAGCTCCATCTGATCTCAGCTTGATCTTCAAAATCTGTGTTTATAACCCTTTATTTTCTAATACTCCTTTGCCCCTCACTGAAAAGCCCCACATTACCTGAGATAAGGCTCTGCCTCACAAACCTGCTACACATTAGAATGGCTACAAAGTAAACCAGACATTAACTCATTTAAAGTTCTGTTCAAAAGTGTGATATTTGTTGTAAAGATTATTATGATCTCAAATGGGAACTCAGCCAAAATTCGAGATAGCTATAACACAAACTGAATGTTTTACTATTGATGATTCCATTTTGTATTTTCCTTGTAAACTCTAATTGTTGCCTGATCAATATTTTGCAGAAGTACTGCTTCAAGAGTGAACATCATAAATTAACTTGGAATAGTAAGCCATCACCTATTGAACAGATAATGTAAACCCCAATTAGATAAAAGGGGGTAAATAACTATAAAGTTATAGACATTAAAGCTAAAGCCCAGTACTCTTACTTTATGAGTGGTGAGACTGAATTGCTTGATGGTTAAGATCACACTTAGAGATTGAGATTAAATACAGAGGTCAAGAAAAGTCCATATTTGGGTCTTGCCCTCAAAGTCAGCCTGAACCCAGGGAAGAAGAGGACTTCTCCAAGGAGCTTTGCAACTCTGGGTCACACAACCTCCTGACCAAGGAGATTTATGAGGCCACTGGAAGAAAAGCCACTCAGCTCACCTGCTGCAGAGGAGGGTCATGGAAAAAGGAAGACATCCCTAATGCTTCCAAGGGGAGCCACCTCATTGAGAAGACACTGCCTAACCAAATGGCACTAATGGAGCTAAGAAGTTGCTCTTAAGTTCTTTATGAGTGACCCCTGTGGAAACTCAGCTGACTCCTTAATGGACAGGAATAGGTCACTTTGACCAGGTTGATCTTAAACACCTAGCAAAGTAGTTAAAACCAAAATATAGCCATTCTTGGACATTTAAAAATAATAACTATCAAGAGAAACTGCCAGAGTCAGAAGTTTTTAGTCAGTAAGGCCTACAGACACAGGTAGGCTTAATCTATGTTTGCTAGTATCTCTACTAAATGTTGTGTTTACATTCCTGATAACCTAGACAATGTTAAATTTCCCAAATAAAGGCCTGTCCTCTCCAGCCTTTGCCAGGCCTTGTTATGGGAACAACTTCTCAGTTCTTCCACCCCCTGGTGAGGAATTATTGATTTCTGTCATCTTTATAATATGCATTACCATATTCCAGATTCTGCAACATTTTTATTATATCAATCTCATTTAAGTACTCATGTCTTTTTGTTCTTCTCTCATAGAAGCACCCATCCCCAGATGCCTTTACAGCCTGCTCTTCCCCAACCAGACTTCTATCTTGGACCCCTCAGTTGACCCAATTTCTAAAAGGGAACTCCAAACTGCTTGCCCCATGCTGCCCACTTCCATCTCGAAGGAGTCAGATCGGTCATCACACTTTTCCCTACAGCAGTGAAGGAGTTCCCGGTATTAGAGGGGTAAATGAAGTCAAAATTGGGGACAGGCAGTTAGTGTAGAAATAGGCGATCAGTCAAATTGAGGAAATGAAGTAAATGAAAACCATCTGCCTTTGGAACTCTGGAAGGGGAATGAACTTTTTTCATCTCACCTGCAAATCCAACCCTAGTAACCTAGGCAGGAAGGAGAGAGAGAAGTCTTCAAAAAGAACTGGAGAGCTAGATTTTCTTATAAAAAAAGAAATGGGGGAAAGTAATGTATAAAGCTACCCCCCTCCCATCAGGTACAGCCATTTTGCCCATCTCCCAATCACTTGTCAATCTGTGCTCTGCCCACCTCTACCATTACAGGAATTTCTGGCCTCCCCACCACCTGTCAATCTGCACTCTGCCCATCTCTTATGTTACAGGAATTTCCGGTTATGCTGTTGCCATTTTCCTTCTTCCCACATTATGTCCTAACATGCTATTGGTTCATCAGTCAGCTTGCAAAAATTCTCCTCCACTATTGGTTCCTTCCAGCCTGCAAGATTCCAATATCTGGGAGAAGCCACACATCATCTTCCTCTTTTTCCCCTTCTTTTTGCCCTTATTTATGCGTGTTAATCATCTGCATAAATAAAGTCTCTTGCATGAGACCTCGTGTCTGTGGAGCATTTTTTCTGGGAGCTATTGGTGAGCCACAACTGAGACCAGCGAGTGAGCAGCAGTTCAGCAGGATCGCGCAGCGGTGGCTACCGCCGCAGGTCCCAAGTTGAGATGCATTTTTCCCCTTACAACTGTTATGAATCCCTATTAAATTTATAAATTAATTAGATGCACATAAAACAAAGAAACCTACCATCAGATAAGTAGGAAAAGTTGGGTTATACTAGAACATTAACATTCCTTGAGCAATAATCCTTATAACTGGGACAGAATGCTTAAATTCACTGTCAACCTGAGTACAGGAAAAGAGTTTGGGTCATAAATATAATACATTTAACTCTAAATCATTTGTCGTTTGAATTTTAACAAAACTGATACACACAGAGAAAGAGACCAGACATACATGAGTATCAAGATCAGAGAAAAAGAGTGTTTTTGTATGAAAATGCAAGATCCCTTTAATGAAACCAGAGAAGAGGAGTTAAATCTCAAAGGTCGCAATTTCTCCTAAAAGATCTTTGCCAGTATAATCTGTGAAATGTTGCTGCTAATAGTTGAGCTTCTATCTATACATCAAAGAGTTAACAATGGAAATACAGTCTATGACTGGCAGCCAAAGTGGTAGTGAAGTACAACATGAGCCCTCTTCCTCAGATCACCTCAATAATAACTCCAGAGCTAACCAATTCTTTCTTTAAGAAATTTGCCCAAAGTTCAACTTTTTCCATTCAATGAACTACATCCTAATCTTCCAGTTTTTGGTAGCATTGACAAGTACACATTTGCAAATCTCTCTGTATCCCAAAATATGGCTCCACATTGGCATGGAAGAATTTCCATGGGTTTCAATCTCCACCAGGAATGAAGAAAAAATGTTAAAAGTACAGACTCTTGTTTATTTCTAAAATAGGTTCACTTCACCTTCTTTAAATGAGTGTAAAGCAGCATGGATTCTAACTTTCAGCATAAATTTATTGCACCACTCATCTGTGAGAACTTCCACAGCCTGAGTGCAGGTGTTGAAGCCAGAATTTGGACAGGCAATTAGTATAGAAATAGAGAATTGGGCCAGATCCAGAAAATGGAGGCTATGAAAGCCATCTGCCTCTGGAAATTGGAGATCGCCCTGGGAGACTGGAATGTCAAGGACATACAGAACCCATTGATAACCAAATTTACCTGCCCTTGTCAGGGACTGCAAGCAAGGAGCTGCTAATTAATAATCCCTGGGCCCTTACCTGATTGAATCACTTTGGCCCTCCCTCTGCCCTATCCGCTTCTCACATTTTACATCTCACCTACAAAACCGGGCCTAATCCTGTAGGTGGAAAGGAAAGAGATAAGGGGGAAAAATGGGAGAATAAAACCTATAAAAAGACAAGATTTGCTTATCCTATGGATTCCTCCTTTGGGTCCCCTTCTTCCACCTGGGAGAAGTCTGTTTTTACTTTTCTTTAATAAAGCTTACTTTTGACTGTGCTTGCCTCAGCCTACTTCTCTGGCATTATACTTGATCACCTGAGGAAGCAGGACTCATCACCAGTAAAAGGTGGTATCACTGTTTTAATGGCTACTACTAAAAAATGGAAGAATAGCATGTACTCCAATAAGGTGGATATGGATAAAATAAACACTTGCAAACTGTGCTAGAATATAATTTCATTAAGTAAAACTTTTTAAAAATCTTGAAAGTTAAAAGTTCTTTAAAAATTCACAAAATAATAAAAATTATGGGTACATTCCCAAAGTATTTGAAGTTGGTATGTTAAATAAATGGTTGCATTATCATCTTCATTATAGCAGTATTTCCAGTAGCCAAGGTCAGAGAACAACTGAAGTGACCTTTGAATGAAGGGGAAACCAGATTTCTCCCAGCTTTTAGGGCACTTAACTACTTTCCTGAAAAGCTAGAGTCCCTAAATTTAGTCTGCTCTCTTACAAGATAAGACTCAAATACTGATATTCACTAGACTCTCAAGAGACATTAAGTGTGCCAGCTGTAGGATCCTCATATCAGACAGTGCTGAAACACAGTACCAGGAAAATACCAGAGAGGGGAAGGAGAACCTTCTGACATAAATTCCACCAGGGGGTTTCTCAACACTAAGACATGTGATAAGGTGTCTGGCCTTGGAGGCATATACTTTTGCAAATTTCAAGGGAATTTTCTATAATTTCTATCATGTGAAATGCACATAAATAACAACAACAACAACAATTAAAGCCTTTGCTTATGACTTTTTCTATGGTACTGGGGATTTGTCACATGGGCATGATAAAGCTGTACTGCACACCTAGTTCATGGTTTAAAATTTTGAGACAGGTCTCTCTAAGTTGCCTATGCTCCAGTTAAATTCCTCATGTTTACCTTGAAATTGCAATCTTCATGCGTTAGCCAACTGAGCCTCTGGCCTTAGCCAACTGAGTATCTGGGAATATAGGCCTAAGTCATTGCACCCAGCCAAAAAACAAATGATTTATAAAGTTCTATCCAGTTCTTGGTTAAAAAAAATAAAATATTGTACTCATTTGAAATGTAATAAGGAAAAATAATTGATAATACTGAGCAGAGGAGAATTTGTCATTGGGAATATGGACAGGGAGGTGGATTTTTAGGAATTTATTGACAGAGATATAAAGGCTTAGGCTGGGAGACAGGGTTCTGATTTCATATTTTGCTTCCCATACATTTAGATCATTCAGGAGGATTCAGCCAGGGTGGTACACACCGGTATTCCTAGCAACTCATGAGGCTGGGCACAAGTTCAAGGCCAGCCTCAGCATCTGTTTCACATAAAAAATAAAAAGTACCAAAAATGTAGCTTAGTGGTAAAGGATCTCTGTGTTTAACATGAAGTACCACCATCCCACCAAAATGAAAAACAAACTTAGAGAGAAAGAAGACCTGAGACACCTACACACTACAGACCACAGTCTTCCTCATGACAGAAAGTTGTGATTCTGATGATCATCCTTCTCCACAATCCACCACACAATCTGGGAATGTACTGGAATGCTGGCATATATGTGCTCAGTTAGGACTTCAGGTAGTACTTGGAGACATTCTTCAGAAACAGGACAGAACTTCTGGAGTCTTCTGATGACATATGCCCCATTTGACTGGCCAGTGAGGATTCAGGACAAAGATCAACACCTTATTTTGCAATTTGGCCTTAGACATAATTTCCAGTACATGATATTTTTATTTCTAAGATGAAAGACCCTAAATAATCATGTGGGCTTGGAATCAAGATAAATTTTTTTTGCCATGTATGGTGACACACACATGTAATCCCAGCAGCTTGAAAGGTAAGAGAGGTAGATTGCAAATTCAAAGCCAGCCTCAGCAACTTTGCTAGAACCTGTAACTAAATGAAATAAAAAATAGTGCTGGGGGGGCTGGGGATATGGCTCAGTTGGTAGAGTGCTTGTCTTGCAAACACAAGGCCCTAGGTTCAATCCCCAGCACTGCTAAAAATAAAAAAAAAAAATATGGCATTTCCAATATCACCCTGATACCTAAACCAGACAGAGACACATCCAGGAAAGAAAATTTCACACCAATATCCTTAATGAAAATCCATGCAAAAATTCTCAACAAAATTTTAGCAAATTGCATACAAAAAATATATTAAAAAGATAGCACACCATGATCAAGTGGGTTTTATCCCAGGGATGCAAGGTTGGTTCAACATCAGGAAATCAAAAAATGTAATTTACCATATCAAGAGACTTAAAGTCAAGAATCACATGATTATTTCTATTGATGCAGAAAAAGCATTTGATAAAATACAGCATCCCTTCATGCTCAAAACACTAGAAAAAATAAGGATAGTGGGAACATTCCTTAACATTGCAAAGGCCATCGATACTAAGCCCATGGCCAATATCATTCTAAATGGTGAACAACTGAAAACATCCCCCCTAAAAACTGGAACAAGGCAGGGATGCCCTCTTTCACCCCTTCTATTAAACATCATCCTCAAAACTGTAGCCAGAGCAATTAGACAGACGAAGGAAATTAAAGAGATACTAATAGGAAAAGAACTCAAACTATCGCTATTTGCTGATGACATAATTATATATTTAGAGGAACCAGGAAATTCCACCAGAAAGCTTTTAGAACTCATAAGTGAATTCAGTAAAGTAGCAGGTTATAAGATCAATGTTCAAAAATCTAATGCATTTTTTACATAAGTGATGAATCTTCAGAAAGAAGTTAAGAAAACTACCCCATTCACAATAGCCTCAAAAAAAATAAAACACTTGGGAATCAATCTAACAAAAGAGGTGAAAGACCTCTTTAATGAGAACTAGAGAGCACAAAAGAATTAAAGAAAACCTTAGAAGATGAAAAGATCTCTCATGTTCTTGGATAGGCAGAATTAATATTGCCAAAATGGCCATACTACCAAAAGTGTTATACAGATTCAATGCAATTCTAATAAAAAATCCCAAAATAGAAATAGAGCAAGCAATCATGAAATTCATCTGGAAGAATAAGAAACCCAGAATAGCTAAAGCAATTCTTAGCAGGAAGAGTGAAGCAGGGGGTATCACAATACCAGAACTTCAACTATAATACAAAGCAATAGTAACAAAAATGGCATGGTATTGGTACCAAAATAGACAGGTAGATCAATGGTACAGAATAGAGGACATGGACAAAAACCCAAATGAATACAATTACAATTTTCTCATACTAGACAAAGGTGCCAAAAATATGCAATGGAGAAAAGATAGCCTCTTCAACAAACGGTGCTGGTAAAACTGGAAATCCATATGCAAGAGAATGAAATTAGATCCCTATCTCTCTCCCTGCACAAAACTTAACTCAAATGCATCAAGGACCCTGGAATAAGACCAGAGACCCTGCAGATTATAGAAGAAAAAGTAGGCAAAAATCTTCAATTGTTGGCTTAGGATCAGATTTCCTTAACAGGACTCCCATAGCACAAGAAATAAAAGCAAGAATCAATAACTGGGATAGATTCAAACTAAAAAGCTTTCTCTCAGCAAAGGAAACTATCAGAAATGAGAAGAGAGAGCCTACAGAGTGGGAGAAAATCTTTGCCACTCATACTTCAGATAGAGCGCTAATTTCCAGAATATATAAAGAACTCAAAAAGCTATACACCAAGAATACAAATAATCCAATCGACAAATGGACTAAGGAAATGAACAGATACTTCACAGAAGTAGATCTACAAGCAATCAACAGATACATGAAAAAATGTTCAACATCTCTAGTAATAAGAGAAATGCACATCAAAACTACCTTAAGATTTCATCTCACCCCAAGTAGAATGGCAATTATCAAGAATATAAGCAGCAATAGGTGTTGGTGAATATGTGGAAAAGAAGTTACACTCACACATTGCTGGTGGGGTTACAAATTAGTGCAGCCACTCTGGAAAGCAGTGTGGAGATTCCTCAGAAATCTTGGAATGGAACCACCATTTGACCCATCTGTCCCATTCCTTGGTCTATACCCAAAGGACTTAAATTCAGCATACTAGAGATGCAGCCACATCAATGTTCATAGCTGCTCAATTCACAATAGCCAGATTGTGGAACTAACCTATATGTCCTTCAATTGATGAATGGATAAAGAAATTGTGATATATAAATATAATGGAATATTACTCAGCCATAAAGAATAATAAAATCAGGACATTTGCATGCAAATGGATGAAATTGGAGAATATCATTATAAGTGAGATAAGCCAATCTCAAAAAACCAAAGGATGAATGATCTCGCTGTTAAGTGGATGATGACACATAATGGGGGGTGGGAGGAGGGCAAGAATGGAGGAAGGAGGGACTGTATAGAGGAAAAAGAGGGGTGGGAAGAGTAGGAGGTGTGGAAAACTAACAGAATGAATCAAACACCAGTACCCTATGTAAATGTATGATTACACCAATGGTATGCCTTTACTTCCTGTACAGGGAAACAACATGAATCCCATTCATTTACAATAAATATATTTTTTTAAAAAGTGCTCAGGATGTGGCTCAGTGGTTAAGTGACAATCGATTCAATCCACAGTACAAAAAAATGTTGTGTATAAATTTAAAGCCCAAACACCACTAGTACACCACATGACTCATACAACTTTTCTTATTATTTTAGAATTTGGTTAGTGGCACTTATTCAGAAAAGCCTCTCTCTCTCTCTCTCTCTCTCTCTCTCTCTCTCTCTCTCTCTCTCTCTCTCTCTCTCTCTCTGTGTGTGTGTGTGTGTGTGCATATATATAATTTTTAATATAGTTTGCTTTTTTCCTAGTATCTTGAATGGAATGGACCATGGCCAGCATTTGGAGGGAGTAAACCTAACTCTGGAAGCTTTCTGCTTTAAGTTCCCTGCTTTCACTCAGGGTAGTGTCTCTCCTGTTTTTTGTACCTGAGAAGAAATGCAGGTAAGAAATTGTGTTTCTTACCTTATAAAAAGCAGGTGAGGGACTGGCCTAAACCAATATGTATACATATAATATGCACATATATTGCATATAAACAAAATCTTTTTATATACCTGATGGTTTATGGGGTGACTTTTCTCAGACCTGTCAAATTCTGGTTCAATTTATAATAAGGAATCACACAAGCCAGAAGTAATCTTGACCCTCCTTTACGAACCAGCAAAAAACACAGTTTTCTATTTTATTTTCTAAACATAGCTGAATGTGGGTGATTGAAACATGGAGCAGAGAACTCTTTTATTGGGGATACAAAGTAAAAGCAGTTCAAGGAAACAATTAATTATACTACTTTGAAGCACCGGAGAATAAGTATTTAGAATTTAGACAGAAAGATTCAACCTTTTATGTTGGCAATGTGGTTGACATTGGTGCCTACAATGAAAAGGTTTTTACAAGCTTTAAAAAGAAAATTTATGTGAGTGGCACATAAACAATCAGTATCTGCACAGCATTTTCCAGGTGGTTTGTCAGCTATGGCTACAGTACATACATGTGCTACTAGCCTCCATGACGAGAACAATCCACCTTTGTCCTCTAAAATTATTCCTATTTTAGAGATGAGAAAACACAGGTTTCTGGATATTAAATGTCAACTCAGCTGCAAAGAGAACTACCCAGAAACAGAACTATATGAATCCCTTCAAAGCTCCTCAAACATTGATTTGCTCCTGATGTAGAGAATGTGTCAGAAGAAATATTTTTTTTCTCTCCATTTTGAATAGAGTACTTACAAAAGACATACCAGGAGCAAAACACATTTTTTTTCCCTCCTTCATGTTAAGTAACTCTTCAAAAACTGAGCTATCGACCTAGATTCCTTATGAGGTAATTCCTTGGAGATTATAGGGTACAAAAAAGCACATCACACACCCAGAGTCTAAATATGACTCAAAAAAGAAATAAATTTAAAGGCTTATGAGTAATTTCAAAGAAAAATTATGTAACTATTTCTAAAAACATGTCCTTTTGTTGCTATTTCTATAACATCATTCAGAAAATAATAAATTTTGATGCATACTTCTAGGATTTGCCAAATCTTAATCTATACATTTTGTAATAAAGTCCAAAATCCAGATAACAGAATGAATGATTCACTGTCAATATCATTTTTAAAAAATCTTCAAGAAAGAGGAGTGGATGTTTTAGTGAATGTGTCATTCAGCAATTTACTTAACCAATGAATTTGAGTAAATATATTCATTTTCCTAAAGAAATTGGGAAGTGACATTTTCCTTATTTATATATCCTGTTAGAATTTCCAAAGATAGGCCCTAGAATTTCATTTGAAATAACCTCCAAATAGAGAACATACAAGATACCTGCAGCACAAATCCAGGGGAATAAAAATGTAAATATTCTATTACATCAATTAAAAACATAATGCTTGCTTTCTTGAAATCCAAATCTATCTGCCTTTTTGGATATATTTTCTTATCTTTAAAGTCAGAAACAATAAAAAAATGAATTGCAGGCAATTAACTTAAACTGCCAATTAATACTGGGGTTATCTGTAGCTAAGATTTCAATAATCATAAGAAATTCAATATCTAAAGAAATATTAAAAATATTTAGAGAAATATAAAATAAAATTCCATCATAGACACAACTAAATAAAATTGATAATGACATAAATCAAGTGAATTTTCATAAACTCGAGTGTTTATTATTTGTGGAAATTCTTGCTATTGAAGATATGTAATGCTCACTGTCATAGAGACAAACAGAAATTACAGCATTTGTGTCCATAACACATAAGTACACAACATTACTCACCCAAACACCAACCCTACAATTTCAGGGGCATGGTTCAAGAGAATTCACATCTTGAAAAAAATAAATAATTTGTGGGAAAAATGGTTCCTAGAAGCTAGTCACATTTTCAGTTATAGTACATCCAGTTTAAGAAATAGTATAAAACACCATGTTTAAGTTTTATATATGTGCAATATGTATGTGATATATCACATGTATTTATGTTTAGAAAAAAATACGTAGAACGTCTGAGAAAAGAAATATCAGAAGAACATAAAAAAACTCACACATCCCATGTGTAGATGATAAAACTAATCCTTACAAACAAAACAATTTTCCCCCAAATTAACCTACAATATATCCCTGTAAAATTCTTATGTACCTATATGAATACATCACTGTAGTTTCTACATTTATGTGTATTTATAAGGCAGTAATTTATAAAACTATAAATAAATAAAAGAGAGGAGGAATATAGAAGGAGAGGAGAAGAGAAAATACACGGTACTGAAATGGAGCAAATTATATTCTTTGCTTGTATGATTATGTCAAAATGAAGTCAAATGTTATGTATAACTATAATGCAATAATAAAAACCCAACATGCTTTACTTCTAATGAAGTAAGAAACCAAATTATAAAGTTCTAAAATTCATCCAAGAAAGTGTACATATAATTTTAGTCAAGAATTTTTTTCAATTATAAGATCAAAAGGAGTACTTATCATTACCTGACATTCATGTATATTATGAAACTATACTATTTCAATAATCATCAAGAAATCACAATATAAACTAAATCCATATTTGAATCCATATATATGTAAAAATTATACACTTAATTGAAATTAAAAAAATCTAAATAAATCAAACCATAATAATGTCAATGTCACCAACTAACCTAACCCTGTCTCAAAATAATAAAGTAAAAACTACTAGGGATATAACTCAGTAGTAAAGTATCTCGAGGTTCAACTTGCAGCAAAACAAAAAAAGAAAAAAGAAAAAGAAAAGGAAAGAAAAAAGAAAGTGAAAATGAAAATTAGCTAGCTCAGGAGGAAGCAAGTTTTCTATACACCACAGCTCTTCTCCTGCTGGAAAATGGCATGTGGAGATTTGATCAAGACAATGGGCCCATGGGTCAATCACCAGCATTTGGGTAGCTGCTGGGCCACAGGCACACACCTGCCAAATAGTATTAGAGGCAGGGGTCAGGGATGCCTTCCAAGGACAAGGAAGAGAGAGGATCTCTGCCACTAATGGGCTCCCCACCTGAAAGACCAGCAGGACTGAGGGTACACTGCCCAAAGGGAGGGCTCAGGGCTGCAGACTCCAGCCATTGTTGAGAATACCAGTCTGCCAGCTTCTGTGCCTGCACAGTCAGTCGCGCCATTTCAACAGCCTCCCTCCCTAGGCTTGTAATGCCACTTGCCCACTCACAATTTCCTGATTCTCAGGAGCTAGTCCTTGTCCCCAGGGATCTTCAGCCCCTGTGCAGCAGAGAAACCTGGGACTCCAAAACAGGAGAGTGAAACCTAGAGTTGAATGGCTGATATGGTGGTCTCAGAAGCAGGGAAGGTGGCGGAAGCCCACCCATAACTCCCTGGCAGCAAACAGTTCTGGACAGTTCTAAGTGTTACTGATTGGACAGGACCTCAGACCTGCCCCTAGAGTCAGGGAGTGTTCTCTGTGAGTGACAGCAAGCAATATCCAATCCAGACATGAATAAGACAAGAATGACAGGCTCTTGGTTGCAGTTTATTTTTTTTTTTCTTTGAGGTTTGGGAATTTCTCCCCAAAGCCTCTGTCTGCTGCTATTTTAAGGCAATATTTCATTCTAGAGGTGGGATCTAATCCAACCAGCAGAATACTTCCATTTAACATAAGGCATAAGGTCATTTCAGTTTATGGATTTTATATGCCAGTATTTTATTCATGAATGAAAATAATATGACAGTTACTATGAAATGCTATTTAACTTTTCTGCTCTCTGTTCTTGTTAGGAGACAGACTAAATCTTGAATGGGAACAACCTTAAAAGCAACATGATCTATTGAAATCAATACCTAAGGCACAAATGCAATTTAAATATTTCTAGAATTCACATTGAGAGCATAAAAAGAATTGAAATTGATATTAATAACATAACACAGCCTTTACAGAATATTACCTTTGTATGACTTATAAAATAATACAAAGAAGTACATATGTTTTTGGAACTACATGATCAAGTTTGACTTTCTCCATCATAACTCATTTCACAGTAACCACATTTCAGATTTGAGGGCTATGGGTCGCTTAATGTCAGAGATGTAAAGAACATAATCAATCTTTTATATGCTAGTGTTTAAGGATACAGTTCCCTAATATTTCTCCTCAGGCACAAAATTAGATGAAACAAGACCCTGAGTGGGAATAGGGAGCTCAAGACAGGAAGTTCAAATGTAGATCATTTTTTCTCACTTCATAATGATCACAGGTTTTTCACATTGCAGATATCATACAGCAGAAAAAACAACTTGGGTTTGTTAGAGGTGAGGGATACAGCCTGCATTCTTCCATGGCCTGATTCTATTGTTTGCATACATGAAATTCACACTTATTTGGCAATTTGGGGTTAGACGTAAAGGCCAAGCTGTATATTTGTTTCCTTCTGTGGACCTAATTTCACAATTCGTAAGCAGGTGGGCTGGGACTCAAGATTAGCTGTGTCTGATTCCAAAGTCAAATCAGCTCCACTAGATCACAAAACTCTTGAAACATTTCTTATTCTCATCAGACTTGGAAAATGGCAATTATTCAAAATGGCACGATTTGTGATATATGTACATGAAATCCAGTCCTGTGTACTACATAGCATAATACAAACAGAGCAATCACATATAAATATGTCATCTTGGGGCTCCCCAAAATCAGGGGAATCTGATTCAATTTACATCAAGGGCAAACACCAGCTAGATTTTATCTAAACACCTATTTACATATCAAAATATAGGTTGATGTCAAATATGTGGGAAGTTAAATCAGGGTTTATTAATTATAGAACAGGCTGACCTAGAGGAATGTAAAGGACCACCAAGCCCTATATATTCAAACCAAAGTAGGACATGTGCTATATAGTAATGCAGCAGATATTTTTTATTGAGGGCATAGAGCAAAAGAAGGCCAAGGAGGAATATATAATTTTTGGCAGTACCAAGAAGTGTCAGATAATTGGAATCTGGATTTCCAACAGAAAGCATTGACATATTATGTTTAAGCATGTGAATGATAGTAGTGCTCATGATGAAAATGTAATATACTTCTGAAGTAAAATGATATGTCAGAAAATGGTTAGGCACTATCCAGCCTTATACCGTGGACAAGAGAGTAACAAGAAAAATTAACTTTTTAAAATGCCAAAACCCAGAGAATCTTGTCTGTTACAACCTATAGAGATGGGCCTATAGAGATTTAATTTTTGGTATGGTACAATCATAAAAAAAAATGGACTACTTCTACCTCATTTGTTTTTCTAAACTTTCTCCTCTTTGTGAAATACTTTCTTGGGAAAGGTAAGATTTTAAATCTTCTAAAATAACTAGATGTACAGTGGAGATGACAGGTACATGGGCTTCCAGGGCAGATAGCTAAAACAAAAGAGTAGCAACAGAAAATATTCAGTGCCCAGTAAAATCAAACTTAATGGAGTAATATGTCCTCCTATTTCTACATTTATGTATATTTTCAACTATTAATTTGCCAGAGAGATATACAGTCTATATTTCTTTGGGAATGGGAATGTAGATCATGCAAGTGGTAAATATCTGGAAAAGGTTTAGGGGGATCCCCATACTTGGGTATTTGCCCTGGATGTATTCTGATAAGCTCTGATTCTTGCCTGTTTAGACCATTCTCCTGCTGTCTCATCTAATCTTAAACTGAAGATATCAGTATTGCCTTTTTTGGTCCACTTGCTCTTTCCCCAAGGAGAGAGAATTAAGAAGTAACTCCATGAATATCTACATGGAACTCTCTGAACAGATTGTCGTACATGTAGGACAATAATAAACTCTGACCATTGTGGCTTATTCCACATAGAACACCCCCAATGAATATTTTTATATCAGATCAGTTACTTATAAATATGTGCATAGGCCTCCATACATGGGTGACACTGTTTTATAGAATAAAGTCTTTGGATAAATATATGAGTAGAAAAAAAATAGTATCCAGTACTTAACTATCCACCCTACCAGCTATGTCCAGTGACACAAACATGAAAGTTCTGTCAGAGATTCTACATGGAATATCCTGCTCCTATCATTGCAGATCCCCTGCCAGTCATAGACCTTACATACAGACACAGAAGGTGAATGTAAAAGAATTTCTCACATATGATCCCAGATTATGACTTGCCTGGATTGGTCTTCTCTGGGCTGCTCTCTTTTACCTGTGGGTGCCTCCTGATATGTGGTGATATAGGTCTGGTTTGAGGGCTGAGTCAGTATCTAAAAATGCTCCCACTCTGGACATTTTTGTGCGTAGAACATTGGAAGCTTTGGACACATCATGAAAATACCTTGCTGTCTTGTAGATCTTTCTTAACATGAGCTAAACAAGGAAATGTCTCTAGACTGTGGGTGTCACAGTTCTACATTCTGTTGGGTTATAGTGCTAAAAAACCATCACATCTTCAAAGTTTAATTACCTGGGCTTCTTTCCATAATAAAACCTATCAAAATTTTCCTTTGGAGTGCTGAATTGTCATCTCCTTAACAATCAAAAATAGTACAAACAGGGATGGACTTTTAGCCCCTTGGGAATTTGTCAATGCACTATTGCCCACTTCTGTGGAGGCTTATAGCAGGTCTGGCAGGTGCCCTGGGGAAGATTTGCATGTGGATGTCAACATTAGAACTTTGATTTCATCCAAGTGAGTTTAATCTATATCTTGAGCCTGCATTCTGGCTGGAGACAGAAAATCACAATAATTTCAGAATATACTTGTTAGGGAGATCAGAATGGTGTAAAAGCAAGCTGTAATTCTGGGCTCAGTAGCTCACTGGTGAGAAATACTTCCAGTGGTCACATGATGGCAGCCTTGCACAAACCCAGGTCAACCTTGTTGCCCATGCAAGTTTCAGGCTAGTCACCTGGATATCAGTCAGTGGTCACTCACCTGCCTCTACCAAACCCACAAAGGCACTGCCCACATGTGCATCCTTAATTGCACTTAAACACTGTGTGATTTTCAAGGGAAAAATCATCTTGAACTACTCACTCTGGACTGCTTGTCTTGATGCGAG
>NW_027632523.1:0-30304 GCF_902686455.1 Sciurus vulgaris | reverse complement strand
CAATTATCAATAATACAAGCAGCAATAGGTGTTGGCAAGGATGTGGGGTAAATGGTACACTCATACATTACTGGTGGGATTACAAATTGGTGCAGCCACTCTGGAAAGCAGTGTGGAGATTCCTCAGGAATCTTGGAATGGAACCACCATTTGACCCATTTGTCCCACTCCTTGGCCTATACCCAAAGGACTTAAAATCAACATACTACAGAGATGCAGCCACATCAATGTTCATAGCTGCTCAATTCACAATAGCCAGATTGTGGAACTAACTTATGTCCTTCAGTTGATGAATGGATAAAGAAACTGTGATATATACATAATGGAATATTACTGAGCCATAAAGAATATTAAAATCAGGACATTTGCAAGCAAATGGATGAAATTGGAGAATATCATTCTAAGTGAGATAAGCCAATCTCAAAAAACCAAAGGATGAATGATCTTGCTGTTAAGTGGATGATGACACATAATGGGGGGGTGGGAGGGGGCAAGAATGGAGGATGGAGGGACTGTATAGAGGAAAAAGAGGGGTGGGAAGAGTAGGAGGGATGGAAAACTAACAGAATGAATCAAACACCAGTACCCTATGTAAATGTAGGATTACTCCAATGGTATGCATTTACTTCCTATACAGGGAAACAACATGTATCCCATTCATTTAAAATAAAAATATATTTTAAAAAAGTGCTCAGGATGTGGCTCAGTCGTTATGTGACAATCAATTCAATCCACGGTACAAAAAAATGTTGTGTATAATTTAAAGCCCAAACACTAGTACACCACATGACTCATACAACTTTTCTTATTATTTTAGAATTTGGTTAGTGGCACTTATTCAGAAAAGCCTCTCTCCCTCTCTCTCTCTCTCTCTCTCTCTCTCTCTCTCTCTCTCTCTCTCTCTCTCTCTCTCTCTCTCTCTCTGTGTATGTGTGTGTGTGTTTGCATATATATAATTTTAATGTAGTTTGCTTTTTTTCTAATATCTTGAATGGAATGGACCATGGCCAACATTTGGAGGGAGTAAACATAACTCTGGAATCTTTCTGCTTTAAGTTCCCTGCTTTCACTCAGGGCAGTGTCTCTCCTGTATTTTTGTACCTGAGAAGAAATGCAGGTAAGAAATTGTGTTTCTTACCTTAAAAAAAAGCAGGTAAGGGACTGGCCTAAACCTATATGTATACATATAATATGCACATATATTGCATATAAACAAACCTTTTTATATACCTGATGGTTTATGGGGTGACTTTTTTCAGACCTGTCAAATTCTGGTTCAATTTATAATAAGGAATCACACAAACCAGAAGTAATTTGACACTCTTTACGAACCAGCAAAAAACACAGGTTTCTATTTTATTTTCTAAACATAGCTGAATGTGGGTGATAGAAACATGGAGCAGAGAACTCTTTTATTGGGGATACAAAGTAAAAGCAGTTCAAGGAAACAATTAATTATACTACTTTGAAGCACCAGAGAATAAGTATTTAGAATTTAGACAAAAAGATTCAACCTTTTATGTTGGCAATGTGGATGACATTGGTGCCTACAATGAAAAGATTTTTACAAGCTTTTGAAAGAAAATTTAAGTGAGTGGCGCATAAACAATCAGTATCTGCACAGCATTTTCCAAGTGGTTTGTCAGCTATGGCTACAGTACATACATGTGCTACTAGCCTCCATGACAAGCACAATCCACCTTTGTCCTCTAAAATTATTCCCATTTTAGAGATGAAAAAACACAGGTTTCTGGATATTAAATGTCAACTCACCTGCAAAGAGAACTACCCAGAAACAGAACTATATGAATCCCTTCAAAGCTCCTCAAACATTGATTTGCTTCTGATGTAGAGAATGTGTCAGGAGAAATATTTTTCTCTCCATTTTGAATAGACTACTTAGAAAAGACATACCAGGAGCAAAACACATTTTTTCCCTCCTTCATGTTAAGTATATCTTCAAAACCTGAGCTATCGACCTAGATTCCTTATGAGGTAATTCCTTGGAGATTATAGGGTATAAAAAAGCACATCACACACTCAGATTCTAAATATGACTCAGAAAAGAAATAAATTTAAAGGCTCATGAGTAATTTCAAAGAAAATGTATGTAACTATTTCTAAAAACATGTCCTTTTGTTGTTATTTCTATAATATATCATTCAGAAAATAATAAATTTTCATGCATACTTCTAGGATTTGCCAAATCCTATTCTATACATTTTGTAATAAAGTCCAAAATCCAGATAACAGAATGAATGACTCACTGTCAATATCATTTTTAAAAAATCTTCAAGAAAGAGGAGTGGATGTTTTAGTGAATGTGTCATTCAGCAATTTACTTAACTAATGAATTTGAGTAAATATATTAAATTTTCTGAAGAAATAGGGAAGTGAGATTTTCCTCATTTATATATCCTGTTAGAATTTCCAATGATAGGCCCTAGAATTTCATTTGAAATAACCTCCAAATAGAGAACTTACAAGATACCTGCAGCCCAAATCCAGGGGAATAAAAATGTAAATATTCTATTATATTAATTAAAAACATAATGCTTGCTTTCTTGAAATTCAAATCTATCTGCCTTTTTGGATACATTTTCTTATCTTTAAATTCAGAAACAATAAAAAAAAAAGAATTTCAGGCAATTACCTTGAACTGCCAATTAATACTGGGGTTATCTGTAGTTAAGATTTCAATAATCATAAGAAATTCAATATCTAAAGAAATATTAAAAATATTTAGAGAAATATAAAATAAAATTCCATCATAGACACAACTAAATAAAATTGATGATGACATAAATCAAGTGAACTTTCATAAACTCGAGTGTTTATTATTTGTGGAAATTCTTGCTATTGAAGATATATAATGCTCACTGTCATAGAGACAAACAGAAATTACAGCATTTGTGTCCATAACACATAAGAACACAACATTACTCACTCAAACACCAACCCTACAATTTCAGGGGCATGGTTAAAGAGAATTCACATCTTGGAAAAAATAAAAAATTCGTGGGAAAAATGGTTCCTAGGAGCTAGTCACATTTTCAGTTATAGTACATCCAGTTTAAGAAATAGTATAAAACACCATGTTTAAGTTTTATATATGTGCAATATGTATGTGATATATCACATGTATTTATGTTTAGAAAAAAATACGTAGAACTTCTGAGAAAAGAAATATCGGAAGAACATAAAAAACTCACACATCCCATGTGTAGATGATAAAACTAATCCTTACAAAGAAAACAATTTTCCTCCAAATTAACCTACAATATATCCCTGTAAAATTGTTATGTACCTATATGAATACATCATTGTAGTTTCTACATTTATGTGTATTTATAAGGCAGTAATTTATAAAACTATAAATAAATGAAAGAGAGGAGGAATATAGAAGGAGAGGAGTAGAGAAAATACTTGGTACTGAAATGGAGCAAATTATATTCTTTACTTGTATGATTATGTCAAAATGAAGTCAAATATTATGTATAACTACAATGCAATAATAAAAACCCAACATGCTTTACTTCTAATGAAGTAAGAAACCAAATTATAAAGTTCTAAAATTCATCCAAAAAGGTGTACATATAATTTTAGCCAAGAATTTTTTCAATTATAAGATCAAAAGGAGTAGTTATCATTATCTGACATTCATGTATATTATGAAACTATACTATTTCAATAATCATCAAGAAATCACAATATAAACTAAATCCATATTTGAATCCATATATATGTAAAAATTATACACTTAATTGCAATTAAAAAATCTAAATAAATCAAACCATAATAATGCCAATGTCACCAACTAATGTAACCCTGTCTCAAAATAATAAAATAAAAACTACTAGGGATATATCTCAGTAGTAAACTATCACGAGGTTCAACTTGCAGCAAAACAAAAAAAAAGAGAAAAAGAAAAAAAGGAAAGAAAAAAGAAAATGAAAATTAGCTAGCTCAGGATGAAGCAAGTTTTCCATACGCCACAGCTCTTCTCCTGCTGGAAAATGGCATGTGGAGATTTGACCAAGACAATGGGCCTATGAATCAATCACCAGTATTTGGGTAGCTACTGGGCCACAGGCACACACCTGCCAAATAGTATTAGAGGCAGGGGTTAAGGATGCCCTCCAAAAACAAGGAAGAGAGAGGGTCTCTGCCACTAATGTGCTCCCCACCTGAAAGACCAGCAGGACTGAGGGTACACTGCCCAAAGGGAGGGGTCAGGCATGCAGACTCCAGCCATTGTGGAGAATACTGGTCTGCCAGCTTCTGTTCCTGCACAGTCAGTCGTGCCATTTCAACAGCCTCCCTCCCCAGGCTTGTAATGCCACTTGCCCACTCACCATTTCCTGATTCTCAGGAGCAAGTCCTTGTCCTCAGGGATCTTCAGCCCCTGTGCAGCAGAGAAACCTGGGACTCCAAAACAGGAGAGTGAAACCTAGAGTGAATGGCTGATATGGCAGTCTCAGAAACAGGAAAGGTCGCGGAAGCCCACCCACAACTCCCTGGCAGCAAACCGTATTGGACTGTTCTAAGTGTTACTGATTGGACAGGACCTCAGACCTGCCCCTAGAGTCAGGGAGTGTTCTCTGTGAGTGACAGCAAGTAATATCCAATCCAGGCCTGAATAAGACCAGAATGACAGGTTCTTGGTTGCAGTTTTTCTTTTTTTTTTTTTCTTTGAGGTTTGGGAATTTCTCCCCAAAGCCTCTGTCTGCTGCTATTTTAAGGCAATATTTCCTTCTAGAGGTGGGATCTAATCCAACCAGCAGAATAATTCCATTTAACATGAGGCACAAAGTCATTTCAGTTTATGGATTTTATATGCCAGTATTTTATTCATGAATGAAAATAATATGACAGGTACTAAGAAATGCTATTTAACTTTTCTGCTCTCTGTTCATGTTAGAAGACAGACTAAACCTTGAATGGGAACAACCTCTAAAAGCAACATTATCTACTGAAAACAACACCTAAGGCACAAGTGCAATTTAAATATTTCTAGAATTCACATTGAGAGCATGAAAATAATTGAAATTGATATTAATAACATAACACAGCCTTTCCAGAATATTACCTTTGTATGACTTATTAAATAATACAAAGAAGTACATATGTTTTTGGAACTGCATGATCAAGTTTTACTTTCTCCATCATAACTAATTTCATAGTAGCCACATTCCAGATTTGAGGGCTATGGGTCGCTTAATGTCAGAGGTGTAAAGAACATAATCAATCTTTTTATATGCTAGTGTTTGAGGATACAGTTCCCTAATATTTCTCCTCAGGCACAAAATTAGAAGAAACAAGACCCTGAGTGGGAATAGGGAGCTCAAGACAGGAAGTCCAAATGTAGATCATTTTTTCTCACTTCATAATGACCACAGGTTTTTCACAGTGCAGATATCATACAGCAGAAAAAACAACTTGGGTTTCTTAGGGGTTAGGGATACAGCCCGCATTCTACCATGGCCTGACTCTATTGTTTGCATACATGAAATTCACACTTATTTGGCAATTTGGGGTTAGACATAAAGGCCAATATGTAATATCTGTTTCCTTCTGTGGACCTACTTTCACAATTTGTAAGCAGGTGGGCTGGGACTCAAGATGAGCTTTGTCTGATTACAAAGTCAAATCAGCTCCACTAGATCACAAAACTCTTGAAATATTTCTTATTCTCATCAGATTTGGAAAGTGGCAATTATTCAAAATGGCAGGATTTGTGATATATGTACATAAAATCCAGTCCTGTGTATTACATAGCATAATACAAACAGAGCAATCACATATAAATATATCATCTTGGGGCTCCCCAGAATCAGGGGAATCTGATTCAATTTACATCAAGGGCAAACACCAGCTAAACACCTATTCACATATCAAAATATAGGTTGATGTCAAATATGTGGGAAGTTAAATCAGGGTTTATTAATTATAGAATAGGCCGACCTAGAGGAATATAAAGGACCACTAAGCCCTATGTATTCAAGCCAAAGTAGGACATGTGCTATAGAGTAATGCAGCAGATATTTTTTATTGAGGGCATAGAGCAAAAGAAGGCCAAGGAGGAATATATAATTTTTGGCAGTACCAAGAAATGTCAGATAATTGGAATCTGGATTTCCAATAGAAAGCATTGACATATTATGTTTAGGCATGTGAATATTAGTGCTCATGATGAAAAGGTAATATACTTCTGAAGTAAAATGATAAGTCAGAAAATGGTTAGGCACTATCCAGATTTATACCGTGGACAAGAGAGTTACAAGAAAAAATAACTTTTTAAAATGCCAAAACCCAGAGAATCCTGTCTGATAGAACCTATAGAGATGGGCCTATAGAGATTTAATTTTTGGCATGGTACAATCATAAAAAAATGGACTACTTCTACCTCATTTGTTTTTATAAACTTTCTCCTCTTTGTGAAATACTTTCTTGAGAAAGGTTAGATTTTAAATCTTCTAAAATACCTAGATGTACAGTGGAGACAACAGGTACATGGGCTTCCAGGGAAGGTAGCTAAAACAAAAGAGTAGCAACAGAAAATATTCAGTGCTCAGTAAACATTGAAAATAATGGAGTAATATGTCCTCCTATTTCTACATTTATGTATATTTTCACCTATTAATTTGCCAGAGAGACATACAGTCTATATTTCTTTGGGAATGGGAATGTAGATCATGCAAGTGGTAAGTATCTGGAAAAGGTTTAGGGGGATCCCCATACTTGGGTATTTGCCCTGGATCTATTCTGACAAACTGTGATTCTTGTCTGTTTAGACCATTCTCCTGATGTCTCATCTAACCTTAGACCCAGTATATCAGTATTGCTTTTTTTGGTCCACTTGCTCTTTCCCCAAGGAAAGAGAATTAAGAAGTAACTACATGAATATCTACATGGAACTCTCTGAACAGATTGCCTTACATGTAGGACAATAATAAACTCTTACCATCGTGACTTATTCCACATGGGACATTCCCCAATGAATATTTTTATATCAGATTAGTTACTTACAAATATGTGCATAGGCCTCCATACTTGGGTGACACTGTTTTATAGAATAAAGTCTTTGGATAAATATTTGAGTAGAAAAAAAATAGTATCCAGTACTTAAATATCCACCCTACCAGCTATGTTCAGCGACACAAACATGAAATTTCTGTCAGAGATTCTACATGGAATATCCTGCTCCTATCATTGCAGATCCCCTACCATTCATACACCTTACATACAGACACAGAAGGTGAATGTAAAAGAATTTCTCACATATCATCCCAGATTAGGACTTGCCTGGATTGGTCTTCTCTGGGCTGCTCTCTTTTACCTGTGGGTGCCTCCTGATATGTGGTATTAAGGGTCTGGTGTGAGGGCTGAGTCAGTATCTAAAAATGCTCCCACTCTGGACACTTTGTGCGTAGAACATTGGAAGCTTTGGACACATCATGAAAATATGTTGCTGTCTTGTAGATCTTTCTTAACATGAGCTAAACAAGGAAATGTCTCTAGAATGTGGGTGCCACAGTTGTACATTCTGTTGGGTTATAGTGCTGAAAAACCATCACATCTTCAAAGTTTAATTATCTGGGCCTCTTTCCATAATAAAACCTATCAAAATTTTCCTTTGGAGTGCTGAATTGTCATCTCCTTAACAATCCAAAATAGTACAAACAGGGATGGACTTTCAGCCCCTTGGGAATTTGTCAATGCACTATTGCCCACTTCTGTGGAGACTTATAGCAGGCCTGGCAGGTGCCCTGGAGAAGATTTGCATGTGGATGTCAACATTAGAACTTTGATTTCATCCAAGTGAGTTTAATCTATATCTTGAGCCTGCATCCTGGCTGGAGACAGAAAATCACAATAATTTCAGAATATACTTGTTAGGGAGATCAGAATGATGTAAAAGCAAGCTGTAATTCTGGGCTCAGTAGCTCACTGGTGAGAAATACTTCCAGTGGTCACATGATGGCAGCCTTGCACAAACCCAGGTCAACCTTGTTGCCCATGCAAGTTTCAGGCTAGTCACCTGGGTATCAGTCAGTGGTCATTCACCTGCCTCTACAAAACCCACAAAGGCACTGCCCACATATGTGTCCTTAATCGCACTTAAACACTCTGTGATTTTCAAGGGAAAAAAGCATCTTGAACGACTCACTCTGGACTGCTTGTCTTGATGCAGAGTTGATTTGTTTCAAACAGGAACTCTGTGCCATCTTGCTCCCTAGTTTTCTATGATGCTAAAAGTCACATGATACAGAGAATATTCATTGTTAAAATCGGCTCAAGGGTCTCCCTCTTTATGTAAAAAGTATTTTATTTTCACTGGGAGTCCAGGAAATCTGATTCCAGACTTTTGTAACTGTGAATATCTTCGCAGATGTGCATGTATATATATAATATACATATATAATACATATATATTAATATATATAATATATATATAATATATATGTATACACTCACTAATCAACTAAAATGCATCCTTCTTTTTGCTATAATTAAATGTAGGAGACCTTGAGACTCCCTGCTCCCTGGGATCTCTACAAATTTGTTGAATGGGGATGGTGGGTGTAGTTCTCTCTGCTCCTCTGTGCAGCACACAGAATGTCTACCTTCCACTCAGTCTCTGACAATTTTGGTAACCTGCCCTTGGGTAGAGATTCAGATATATGGTAACGTACCTAAAGAGATTTTATCATCAGGCTTTGATAACATCAATTTGATTCTGTGTTTCTTTTCAGTATTTTTCTTTTTTTTTTGCTTTTCAGTAATAGCATTCAAGGTAATTTACTAACAAGATTTGCTCCATTTATAAAATGGGAACAATGATTCTGTTGAAGGATTGACTGGGCAACTTATGGCACATGACCAGGATTCCACTAAAGTCCAGTACACAGTTGTCTGAAATGCAGTGGAATGAGAAAAGGGAAGGGAGCCAGGAGCAGAAGAGAAAATGCAACATGGTGGGGCCAGGAGTCAAAATTTCACCCATGAAGTGTAGGCTGAAAGGATCCACGTATAGTCTTCAGGTTTTGATGAGAGAGAGAGGTCATTTTCTTAGCTAAGCTTATTTTCCTAAAGGCCATTATTCTAGTGAAGCCAAGTTTAGACTGGTAACAATTGCACCCAAGAATCTCCCAGCCATGACAGACCACGTACCTCTGGGTGTCAAAACTTGAGTTTAGTACACTCTTGGCTTATTGATGTTCATTTAATGAAGCCATCCCTATAAGGCACATCAGATCAGGTGTTTTTTTTGAAAGCTACCAGACCCTTGACCATGGAACACAGGACCCACTCTCTCCTAGTATTTTCTTACCAGTTCAAGTAGCAGTCCCAAAAAGAAGCAATGACAGTAAGAAAACCATGACTCTAATTTCATTCTAGTACTAACAGGCAGCATGTGGATATATGACTTTAAACAGTGCTAATGAAGGAACTTCCTGGTGGAGACCTATGGGGATGAGAGCAGCAGGGAGAGAGAAAAAGAAGACAGAGAACTGTGACAATGGTTGGCAGCATGGTCTGCTTACCTTGAATTCAATTACACTGCTAGAGGAGCAGCAATATATTCACTTGTTAATAATCTCCCTGGGTTGTAAACTCCCTGTGGTCAGGGTCAGTGTTCAATGCCTAAGCAACATTGATATATTTAGTCCCATATGAATGTCAAATTTAAGCTTAAATAATTAGGGAATTAAAACATCAATATGACTTGGAATCTTCAAAATTCAGCACCGTTCTTTATGCATAGCACCTCCCCTGAGTCAGGGCAGCTAGAAACATCTCTATGAGCTTCCTAGCCTGAGTTTCCAATGACAGCTCTGTAGGACATGCAGCAGAGTTGGGTGTCCCACAGGCTCTGAGTGGGAACAGGGACTGTAAGCAGGTAATATCTTTCTATATTTCTACACACTGACCCACAAGCTCAATAGTGCCACTATAGTTGTATGTGCTTCAGATAATGTGCTAAATATATACAGTGACAGATAGCACAATAGTAATTTCATCATACGCACAATTTACTTTTTTATATTTGAGCATTACTCAAGTTAATAAACCATCCATATTTTTAAACCATTATTCTAAATTCTGCATATAAGTATGCAGAACAGTTGTACCATGGTTGACCCAGTCTTATTATTCTCTTATAATATTTGGTTATCTTATAGTTTTTAGCAGTCATAAATATAATCTGTAAAATGTAAAGTTGTTACCCATAAAAATTAACCATTGAGTGTAGAGAAAGAATTTTTGGTTGGGAGAGGATTTCTCTTCTCTCCCATCATTATCCCACAAGAATCACTTTCTTTGGAATCCTATTTCCTTGGCACAAATTCTGCTTTTGAATTGTTTGAACCACTGTGTCCTTAGCCTACTTGTGTGACTCATGCATGCTCACCTCTCCCCTTGATGTAGTTGTGCTGAATCTGGGAAGGTATGAAGGAGCACCCACTTCTGGTCATCCCCCACCAGCAGTGAGGGAGAAGCCAGAGGTAACCAAACTGAAGCATATTTAAGAAACAAGACTAAGCAGTATTGAACAGTGAGGTCATCTATGAAAGAAACGGGCTCAGGCCACAGCCTATCTCCTCTAAGGAAGAGTGACTCTATATGGCTTTCTGAGAAAGATTAAATTTAATCTATATGCACCATGTGCTTTGAGTTTCCCCATGAACAGAATGGGAATTCTTGGAGTGTAAAGGATGAGAACAGGGTGGGATAGAGCTGTTTACATCTTTTTAGGTGTCCAAGTCTCTTATTCTATTTCTGTATGATCATTAGTGTCTCTCGGGTCATATGGCTGATCTCCTAGGTGAGAGAAGGTCATTTTGACCACATGGACATACCACTGAGAGTAGATTATTCTAGGGAGAAGGATTTGCACTCTCCATACTTGGAGCTCTAAACTCAATATAATTTGTTTTGGAAATATTCTCAGCTGAATAAATGATAAACTTGTGTCAGGAGTCATAGTATATTGATCCAATACAGATCTGTCCCTGATGTTTGTGCAGGATAGAAAGACAAGGGCCCTCAGAACTGACTTTCTTCTCTGTACAATGAAATGCTTCTCTTTCCTGCTCTCAAAGGCCTTACTATTTTGGAGTTGTTGGAGTTTGGTCTTTGATAGACATTTGAGCAGCAGCTGACAGGACAGTGTGCAAAGATGTGACTATGCCAAGCCTAGTACTGTCTGACTTCCTGCAGACACTGTGAAAACATGGTTTCTTCTTCCTAGAGACCTTAACCAGTAATAATCATTAAAGACCTCATGATATAACTAAATTGTCTGGCACAAAGGAGCTGGAAGGCACTACATCTGATGAATATCATGTTTACAAGTGTATGTAGTCAGAAACTAATTATGCAATTGCAAGAAATAAAGGCTTGTGATAAGGCCATATTTGTGGTAGAACATCCTGGAGTCCTCATTAAGAGGAGCTAGGACATTCCTCAACTTGCTTTCAGAGTAAAAATGATTGAAGTCATGCCAGGAAAATTGCTTGTGGCAGAGGATCATAGGGTTCATTTGTGTTCTGGTGTGACCTTATAGTTTAAATTCTTCAAACTGTGCCTGCAGATCCTGCTCAGATGCAGAGGAATTTTGAAAGTGCAAAGATGGACAATAATTTTTCTGAGTCAAGTAGGACTCATTTAGATTGGCAATTGACATAAACAATCAAGATTTTAAATATGTTTTTGTAAATATAACAGGCAAATTGAACTAAGAAAACCAAATAGAGCAAAAATAATACAAGTGCCAAAATTGCAAAGGTTACATAAAATAAATATATTTGGAAATTTCTACAAGTTATATGTGGCATGTATCCTCCCAATCTGAGTAATAAACTGACTGGTGTAGAGTCTCTCTGAAGTGCTGTCAGGTTGTCATCATTCTTCTAATTCCCCTCTTCCTCCCTTAGGCCTATATAATCTTCTCATACCTAAAGGAGACTAGCAAGTAATTGGGGAGCCATGATTAATTAAAAATATCACTTTGGAGAATGTATTTGACTTCACAATCTGGCTATACCACTTTCAACACCAGTGGCTTTGGGCAGGAGTTTTATCTCCCTCTGAGCCCTGGTCTCCTAATTTGTGAAATAAAAATATCCCAGTGCCTGGGTTATTGGACAGTGCCACAAACTGACAAAGATGAAGACTTCCCAGCTCTTTGGTGAAAACAACTCTTTCTGTGCAAGTTAGAGGGGTGTCAGCCCAGAAGGTTTTATCTCTCTTCAGGATCCATTTTCTCTTTCTTCATAAGTAACTATTTATTTTTTTCTGGGATTCGACCTCTGCTTTTCACCCCAGGTGGAATAAGTAGGGCAAGGGATCATGCCTAAGTAGTCAGAGCATGGAAGCCCTCTGAACAAGGAAGAACTTCCCTGCCAAATTGACTTGAGCTCATTCAGAGTGCTCCAGAGTCACATGAGTTACTGTTTTTTTTTTTTTATTTTTTTAATTTTTTTAATTTTTTATTTTTTATTGTAAACAAATGGGATACATGTTGTTTCTCTATTTGTACATGGCGTAAAGGCATACCATTTGTGTAATCATAAATTTACATAGAGCAATGTTGTTTGATTCATTCTGTTATTTTTTCCCTTCCCCCAACCCCTCCCACCCCTCTTTACCCTCTATACAGTACTTCCTTCCTCCATACTTGCCCCCCTCCCTAACCCTAACTCTAACCCTTCCCTCCCCCCCATTATGTGTCATCCTCCACTTATCAGGGATATCATTCGTCCTTTGGCTTTTTGAGATCGGCCTATCTCACTTAGCATGATATTCTCCAATTTCATCCATTTGCCTGCAAATGTCATAATTTTATCATTCTTTATGGCTGAGTAATATTCCATTGTATATATATACCACAGTTTCTTTATCCACTCATCAATTGAAGGGCATCTAGGTTGGTTCCACAGTCTGGCTATTGTGAATTGAGCAGCTATGAACATTGATGTGGCTGTATTTCTGTAGTATGCAGATTTTAAGTCCTTTGGGTATAGGCCAAGGAGTGGGATAGCTGGGTCAAATGGTGGTTCCATTCCAAGTTTTCTAAGGAATCTCCACACTGCTTTCCAGAGTGGCTGCACTAATTTGCAGCTCCACCAGCAATGTATGAGTGTACCTTTCTCCCCACATCCTTGCCAACACCTGTTGTTGCTCGTATTCTTGATAATCGCCATTCTAATTGAGGTGAGATGGAATCTTAGGGTGGTTTTGATTTGCATTTCTCTTATTACTAGAGATGTTGAACATTTTTCCATATGTTTGTTGATTGCTTGTAGATCTTCTTCTGTGAAGTGTCTATTCATTTCCTTAGCCCATTTGTTGACTGGATTATTTGAATTCTTGGAGTAGAGTTTTTTGAGTTCTTTATAGATTCTGGAGATTAGTGCTCTATCTGAAGTATGATTGGCAAAGATATTCTCCCACTCTGTAGGCTCTATCTTCACATTGCTGATAGTTTCCTTTGCTGAGAGAAAGCTTTTTAGTTTGAATCTATCCCAGTGGTTGATTCTAGCTTTTATTTCTTGTGCTATGGGAGTCCTGTTAAGGAAGTCTGGTCCTAGACCAACAAGGTGAAGATTTGGACCTACTTTTTCTTCTATAATCTGCAGGGTCTCTGGTCTGATTCCGAGGTCCTTAATCCATTTTGAGTTTAGTTTCGTGCATGGTGAGAGATATGGGTTTAGTTTCATTCTGTTGCATATGGATTTCCAATTCTCCCAGCACAGCACCATTTGTTGAAGAGGATATCTTTTCTCCATTGCATATTTTTGGCCCCTTTGTCTAGTATGAGAAAGTTGTATTTATTTGGGTTTGTGTCCGTGTCCTCTATTCTGTACCATTGATCTACCTTTCTATTTTGGTACCAATACCATGCCGTTTTTGTTACTATTGCTTTGTAGTAGAGTTGAAGATCTGGTATTTCAATACCCCCTGTTTCACTCTTCCTGCTAAGGATTGCTTTAGCTATTCTGGGTTTCTTATTCTTCCAGATGAATTTCATAATTGCTTGCTCTATTTCTGTAAGGTACACAATTGGGATTTTAATTGGAATTGCATTGAATTTGTATAGCACTTTAGGTAGTATGGCCATTTTGACAATATTAATTCTTCCTATCCAAGAACATGGAAGATCTTTCCATCTTCTAAGGTGTTCTTTAATTTCTTTCTTTAGTGTTGTATAGTTCTCATTGTAGAGGTCTTTCACCTCTTTTGTGAGATTGATTCCCAAGTATTTTATTTTTTTCGAGGCTATTGTGAATGGGGTAGTTTTCCTAATTTCTCTTTCTGAAGATTCATCACTTATGTATAAAAATGCATTGGATTTATGGGCATTGATCTTGTAACCTGCTACTTTACTGAAATCACTTATGAGTTCTAAGAGTTTTCTGGTGGAATTTCCAGGTTCCTCTAAATATATAATCATGTCATAAACAATTTAAATAGATCAATTTCAAGTACTGAAATAGAAGAAGTCATCAAAAGCCTACCAACAAAGAAAAGTCCGGGACCAGATGGGTTCTCAGCCGAGTTCTACAAAACCTTTAAGGAAGAGCTCATTCCAATACTTCTCAAAGTATTCCATAAAATAGAAGAGGAGGGAACCCTCCCAAACTCATTCTATGAAGCCAATATCACACTGATACCTAAACCAGACAGAGACTCATCAAGGAAAGAAAATTTCAGACCAATATCCTTAATGAACATCGACGCAAAAATTCTCAACAAAATTTTAGCAAATCGCATACAAAAACATATTAAAAAGATAATGCACCATGATCAAGTGGGTTTCATCCCAGGGATGCAAGGTTGGTTCAACATCAGGAAATCAATAAACGTAATTCACCATATTAATAGACTTAAAGTCAAGAATCACATGATTATTTCAATAGATGCAGAAAAAGCATTTGATAAAATACAGCACCCTTTCATGCTCAAAACACTAGAAAAAATAGGGATAGTGGGAACATTCCTTAACATTGTAAAGGCCATTTATGCTAAGCCCATGGCTAATATCATTCTAAATGGTGAAAAACTGAGAGCATTCCCCCTAAAAACTGGAACAAGGCAGGGATGCCCTCTTTCACCACTTCTATTCAACATCGTTCTTGAGACTCTGGCCAGAGCAATTAGACAAACCAAAGAAATTAAAGGGATACGAATTGGAAAAGAAGAACTCAAACTCTCCCTGTTCGCACATGAGTTACTGTTAAGAAATGGGCACAAAAATCTTACTGCCATCCTGGGACTCCATGGGAGGCCAAAAAATGGAATGAGAATTGAGAGATGAAATGAGACTGGATCACCAATAACAGCTGTGTCTGCAATCAAAACTACCCACAAGGTTTTACTTGTAAAATATAACCCTACAAATGTACACACCTAGACCTATGTTAGTTTGAGTTAGTTTTAGTTTTCTGTCACTTGAAAAAAAAAGAGTGAGTGATGATTGAACTATTGTTTTCTCAATCCCCTTTCTTTTGAGGCAGTGAAGTGACAAGAGAATGGTAACAAGGAACAACAGAAGATTAAGTATCTCCAAATATCAAACCTAATAAATAAATGAGCATGTAAACTAAACAGAAACTTCTTAAAAGAAGAAATACAAATGGTCAAAGAACATAAAAAAATTGTTCAACAAACCAATTAGGGAAATGCAAACCAAACATACAGTGAGATTTTTATCTCTCACCAGTCAGAACTGCAGTCATGAAGAATAAAAATAATAAATACTTCAAAGGGTATGGATGCGGGGGTGCCTGGCTCTCCTTGCAGTGCTTGACAGAGTTCCACTGAAGGATGGTTGCAGAGACTCATCCTAAAAGGATTGCATGCCAGATGTACGCCTCCCTAGCTTGGATGTTATTCTGTGGAGTTTTCCTAATGATATGTTACTCACTTCAATCTGGGGATCTTGCTAGAGGTGATGGGAATAATTCCACAAATTTGCAGAAAAACATCACGGAGACAAAACACGTGTTGAAACCCTTTGATGTTAACCTCACTACAGAAGAATGTTTTTATTTTGTTAAAAATCAAACACTGAATTTACTGGCACAGCCAGAACCTGTTGGGGCACAGAAACTTATAGATAACAATGTTTCCCCAAGTTCTAAGCACAATGCACCTCCCACAGTAGCTACTAGATATGGACTAGCTTATTTTATCAATGGCAAGCCCTGGTACCCCCCTAAAGGCAAGCCCTTAGAGATGGTAGATATAGATCTCTGCCTGTCTCCTACAGGGTGGTTTAATCCAGATGAAAGTTTTGTTTATGTGTGGTGGTAAGGTAAAAGAATAAAGTTTCACAACATTCCTTCCTTCCTACAAAGAATAGGTCACCCCTATAATAAACATTAGTACACAATACCCTGTTCTGGGAAAAAGAGCTACATAAGACAATGTAATTTATTCACTAAAAAAACTTGGCCATGAGAACCACTGCGACTGCTGCCCTCCTGTAGCCCTTAACTCAGCAATTTAGATATTAACCAGATGCACTTGGTAGAGATGGTCACATGACATTATTTGTCTATCGCTTTACCTCAAAAGAAATAAGAATAGTCTTAGGTCATATAGATTTCAGATATTAAGGAAATACACATTGTATTAGCTCATTGACTTAGTTAAATATTCTTAGAATAATTGTAATTAGGTAAGGATAATCTGTAATGTTACTGTTTTCTCATAATCTTTTGGTAAAAACAATTTCTGCCTATGCTTTGCAAATTTCTTTGATTTTATTAATCACAAGCCTGTCACCAAAGCCTGAAGAAAAATGTATATAAATGCAGCCTTCCCCAGAATAAAGTGTGATTGATTGCACCAGAACTAGAGTCTGTGTCTTTCATTCTCCATCCATCGCTGACGCAGTCTCTCCGCACCCCATTTACCAGTGTGGAACCCATGGACTCCTGCTAGGGCTGGACCCTGGCACATGGAGAAAAAGGAGTATTTTTATACTGCTGGGGGAACTGTAAATTAGTACAACCACTAGGAGATGATTAGAGGCTCCTCAAGAGATGAGGCATAAAAGCACCATATGACCCTGTTATACAACTGTGCACTATTTATCCTAAGGAATTGAAGTCATCATACTACAGTGATATATGCACACCCATTGCCCATGTTTATAGCAGTACAGTTCAAAATAGTTAACAATAAAAAACAGCCTATGTGCACATCAATGGATGAATGGATGAAGAAAATAATCCATATATACATATCGTAGTTTCATCCAGCCATAAAGAAAATGTTATTTACACACACACACACACAGAATATAGTTTTATTCATCCAAAAACAAAACTGAAATTATGTCTTTGAGGAAAATGAATGGGACAAGAGAACATCATTTAAGTGGAATAAGTCAGACTCAGAAGGTTAAGTGTCATATGTCATATACATAAGCTAGAGAGGAAAAGGAAAACAAAGCAGGGGGAAGATCTAAAAATCAAAGGAAGATCAGTAGAGAAATTGGATCAAGGTGTGGAAAGGAAGAAGGGGTGAAGTTTTGTAGAATGATTTCCACCAAATTATATTGTCATATTGTGTTCATGTATAATATGTAACAACAAATCCCAGAATTATATACAACTGAGTGCAAACTTGAAAATCAGGATCATGTCTTTGCTACACCTGTTTTGAAGACTAAACACCCAAAAATGCTGAGGCAAGAAAACAAGTTTTATTTAAAGAACAGAACAGAGAGAGAGAGGGAGGCAGGGAGAGAGATTCCTCTGACGGGAAGTGTGCCCAGAACTGATGCCTGAGGGTGCAGTGTTGTCTTTTTCTATTGTAGATTTTAAGCTTCCCTTCTTTTCATGTCCCCCATTCTCTTATCTTACCTATGTGACCAAAGATTACCAAAAGGGCAGGAAGAGAGCTATCCAGGAGATGATTGCTTGGGTTGGAAAATGTAAACTTTCCCCTCCCCTAGGGGCACTTAGAAACCACATGATGGGGAATGCTACCTACCCATTTCCCATGCTTTGACAATTAACTATCAATTTTTCCCCTGGACTCAAAACTATAATACATGAATTAAAAATAAGAAAAAAGTTTACGTCCATAAAAGCCTGTGAATGACCTGACAATGACCACATGTTGGAGCACAGATTTAGACAATCCCAGAGACTTGAGTATGTCTTCATGGGCCCCTCCATATGCAAAGATTACAAGCTACACTTTACTACTCTGCTGGTACAAAGATGAATATTATTCAAGTAAGATTGCATTAATTTATTTTTTTAGGATTTCAAAATAAAAAAAAATTTCCATGGGATGTAGGTACTGTGATTTCTGTGTCCAATGAATATATCAACCCTGAAATTACTTGCTTTTTTCTGTATCATACATAATACTTTTTGTCAGTGGGCATATATTTGTAACAAACAATTTCTTTCTTGTTTCAGGCATATCAATTTTCTATGGATCTACAATGCATTTTGAGAACCACATCAACTGAGGCAAATTTCTTGAGTAAATGGAGTAGGTATAGCTATCTATGTTGTGGATTTCTTTTGGTGAGCTGTCAGAGCAATGATCACTTCTGATTGGCTAAATGTAGTTGAGGTTTGATTGTGCAGAACAGAATGGGAGGGAGGATTTCAGAGCACCACTCACAATTGATTGGCTAGATGCAGTTTTCTTATTGGACCAATAACACTTTATGCAGGAGATTGCAGGCTGGTAATGATCATCTTGTAAAATTATGCTGGTTGTACAGTGCAGAGGCTTTTCATTTGTGTAGGTAAATCTCTAGCATGAAAAGTCTCACATGCAAATCTTTCTTTAAAGGAAATGGAAATTTATGTCTATCTTGTGGAGATGTCTAAAACCTGGCCTCAGTGATCCTGGGTAATGAGCTTCCTGCCATAATTGATCATTTGCATGTTGCAGTGGAGGACAAGGGTAACTGATGCTCAGGAATGGGTCAACTTTATCTCCCAGTAGACTTATCTTTTAAAGTGTAAGAAGGAAAATACTATCTTGGTGCTATCCTCTATTCTTATGCTTCCTCCCTTTGTTTTTCCTGAAAGAGCTGTAGACTGAAGTTTCAGAAATCTTGACAGTTTATCTGGAGCAAGTTCAATATAGAACAGAATTTTCAAATTAGTATATTAGGGTTTATGACTTCTGGAAAACTGAGTCACTATTAAGACCCCCTTTAAACTCTAATTCTTGTGATCAAGTCAGAAAGATTTCAGACTTTTCACTCAGATTAAGACTTGAGTTTACTGAAGGGAAAAAAATAAAAATACAATCTCAATGGAGAGAGTGGGGCCTCTAAGAAATGAGAGAATGTGTGCTTCTTCTGCAAACCAGTTTTACTAGAGGGTCTCAGAGAATATTCCAGGGAGTTCCACCAAAGACCAAATCTTGAAATTTTACTGACAACTGGATGATTTCATACTGTCAAGTCCCCAATTGCATAATAAATCTAGGTCATTTTGGCCCATGCTGACTTGTTTTCATTGAATTTTCAACAATAAATTTGTACAGATTTTACAATTAGAAGTAATTATCCTTATCTCCCCAAGTTTTGGGACCTGGTCTGTGGAAAGGATCATAAAATTCTCCCTCTTCCAGGTAATTTGGGTCCACATTACATACATTATTTTATGCCTGCATTGCCACTTCCAAAACAGGTAGTTTGCAGAGGCATGTGACATATCCTGTCCACTTAGGCCAGGCAGAGATGCAGGTAAATTACTAATTTAAAAAGAATGCATTGGATCAGCACATTTATCCCACTTTATGGAATTATTCTGTTAACCTCCCATTCTCACAACTCACATCTCTCTGTCACCTATCATTGAAGAAAAAAGAACAGCCTATGTTACACTATGTTTGAGAATGGGTATCTAAGAGTAGATTCCAGACCAACATGAGTTTTACCAGGGAACATAAGAGCAATGCAGATTCTCAGATCAAACCCCAGATGTACAATATCAGACACAAAAATCCTAATTTTCACAATCACTCCAGCTGACACTTGGGACTGACTACCTGTTTTGGTGTTTCTTCCGAGAACAGGATCTTCATCACCACCTAAAAAGAGCCTTTTTATGATGGACTCACTGACTGACCCAGCAGGAAGACTGACTTCCAGGGATGGACAGTTTCAGTCCAGGTAGACAAACCCTGAGACCAAAGAGGCTGCACATGCAGTTTGCTAGTGCCAAGGAATCCAGAGAATTCTATTTTTACTGTCCCCTTTAAAATTCTCTACTCCATCCAAGTCTAGTAGTCAAAACCCTTAAACATTTTGACCCTGTCTTTTCTTCTGGAGGTGGAAGAAGTAGCTTATCTGTCGTTTAAGAAACTCCAAAAGCCAGGTAACTGATTTGTGACCATGACAGGGAGGACTACATTTTTTCTTTCATGGAATAGCCTGTTTCCTGGTGTGTAGATTTCTGCAGTTGCCCCTCTATACCACTAGATGGAGAGAAAGCACTTATCTGCCTGCACTGAGGGGCATCCACAGTCAGGCTGCAAGCTTCTGAGTCCCATCAAAGTCCCTAAGATGTCAGAGTGCTGAGGATAATTTTCCTGAAATATTCAGAATGTGATAAGCAGCCAGGGTCATTAATAAGAGGGAATAATAATAATTTTAATATATCAGAAAAATTCTTTACAATTTTACAAGTCCTATTTCCCATGCATGGCAGACTGATATTTTCCCATAGTCCTGAGTTCTGAGGGGTGATAGAGCTCTAGTCAAAGGTCCTAATAATACCAGTCAGGAGGAGGAGAGGTCATAAGGTCACAAAAGGTTATTTTTTTCTCATGGGAAGTCTAACTTGATTTTAATGACACTCATAAAAGTAAATGACCTGCCTTTCATGATGTTTTAAATTGTTCATTGGAAGGTAACTGAGGAGGTGGGAAGAGAACTAGTATTTGAGTCATGGGCCCAAGTCTCACTTTTCTTCAGTTGATTGTGCACTTCATCTGCTTTTTGCCTCTTCTGTGATGTAAGCTTGCAGCCATAACAGTAGAGAGTGTTTGGAACAAGAAAAGTGCATTCACAATTCTCACTTGGAAGGTGCAGTAGCCTTCCTTCACTCCCACCTCTGGCAGCCCTTCCTGTTCCCAATAACTAAAATGGAGAGGACATAATAGAAAACAGAGGACAGGTGCCCCCCATGACACAGGCTTTGTGGTTCAGGCTATGGATGCAAATGCCTTGGCTCTTTTGAGAAGCTTTGCAAGTTTGACTTTGTTTTAAGGGTAACTTGAATTTCTTTTAATCAGATATGATAAGACTTGCAGAAACAGATTTTGGTCTCACAGTCTGCTATAGTTTCCTCAAACAAATATTTCAGGCTACGTGCAAAGCTTCAATGTTGGTGAAGAGGCAGAGGGTGTGGAAGGTGAGGAAGAACATGAGAAAGATACGTCATTTTATTTTGCTAGAAAAAAGATGATGCAGCGTAAGAAGTTTTAGGATTAGTATGTTTCAAAGACTTCAGTCTTCTCTGAAGGACAAGGGCCATCTCTGGGTCTCTGGTATATGTACCTGATGGAATTGGTGGTGTAGAAACAAGATCAATTAGCTTCAGTGAGGTGAACATGCTGGGGAGATAAATGACTCTTTAGGAATTAGCTATCTCCAGGAAGTCATACCCTGGGTACAGTGGTATATGCCTGGAATCCAAGTGACTTCCTAGACAGGACAGAATAAGTGTTTCCTATGTATGATCTCATTTCTGGATGAAAAATAAATGATTGTCTTGTTAGCCAGATATTTCCCAAGAATGAGATGAAAAATGTTAGATTGGGGCTACATTGTTTGCTAGTGGAATAATGAGTTTCAGATATTATCAGATTCAGGTGTACCAAAAGTATAAATTTTCAAGTATTCCATGTAAATAAGAGAAGGAAGAAAAATTAGAATAACAGAAACAATACTTGCCTTTCAACTAGTCCACATGGACGCAACTTTGATAGTTTTTATTATTTTATTTTAGATAAAATAATTTTCTTTTAGACATGCAAAAAAGCTATTTCAGGATCTAATAATTTAAATCAAGTAGCTGTATACAGATAACAAAAGCAACAACTTGTTATAGCTAAACACACTGCATACAAAGCAAAGAGTCATGAGACAATACATATTTATGTAGCATTAAAACAAAATGAAAAAGGTAGTGTAGGTAGCAGGAGGGATGGAGGGAAAAATGGAAATAAAACATCAGTTTCCCAAAGCTTCCAATGTAGTGCATTAGTGTAAGGATGATATGAATAAAAATAACAGATCTGTATACCTGCCTAATACAAAGTTTGCTGATAGGACTTCTTTCAATGATAAACCAATTCGAGTATCTTTTGCAGTTATTGAACTCAGGCTTTAAGCTCTCTAGCTACAAACAATGAACAATATGGTACATTTCCTTTTATAATAAATTATGCTACAAGTTTTATCAAAATCTTATGCAGTGACGAATGTTAAAACTTTCTGCATTTGGAATCATAAACTATAGTTACCAAAGTACTGAATATTTAAATGAAGACTTCACATTTTAGAAAAACTTTAGAAAAATATGAACATTTAGGAGGTTCCATATTGGGACATACTGCCTTGGGAACTGATGGCTCCTGCATTCCGTGCAGCTGACTGGTTGTGGGTGGGGTGGAGCAGAGGGGGTAGGTGACTCATTTATCACCAGCATTGTCCAGGCAGAGCTCAGGTGACTGGAACCCTGAAGCTCTGGACCTTTGAGAACATTTTTGAACACCCATGGGAAGCTGTTGTAATAGCTGCAATGTAGAACTGCTGAATCACTAAGAATTCAGTTAGAGTTGATATGCTGGACAGACATATAGATCCCTCTGGAAAACTGTGCAGTCACAGACTTCTCCTTTTTCTTTTTTAATTTTATTTTATTGCAAACAAATGGGATACATGTTGTTTCTCTGTTTGTACATGGCATAAAGGCATACCATTTGTGTAATCATAAATTTACATAGGGTAATGTTGTTTGATTCATTCTGTTATTTTTTCCCTTCCCCCAACCCTCCCACCCCTCTTTTCCCTCTATACAGTCCCTCCTTCCCCTATTATTGCCCCCCTCCCTAACCCTAACTCTAACCCTAACACTAGGACCTCCCATCCCCCATTATATGCCATCATCCACCTATTAGTGATATCATTCGTCCCTTGGTTTTTTGAGATTGGCTTATCTCATTTAGCTTGACATTCTCCAATTTCATCCATTTGCCTGCAAATGCCATAAGTTTATCATTCCATTGTTTATATATACCACAGTTTCTTTATCCATTCATCAATTTAAGGACATCTAGGTTGGTTCCACAATCTGGCTATTGTGAATTGAGCAGCAATGAACATTGATATGGCTGTATCTCTGTAGTATGCTAATTTTAAGTCCTTTGGGTATAGGCCAAGGAATGGGATAACTGGGTCAAATGGTGGTTCCATTCCAAGCTTTCTGAGGAATCCCCATACTGCTTTCCAGAATGCCTGCACTAATTTGTAACCCCACCAGCAATTATGAGTGTACCTTTCTCCCCACATCCTCGCCAACACCTATTGTTTCTTGTGTTCTTGATAATCGCCATTATAATTGTGGTGAGATGGAATTTTAGGGTGGTTTTGATTTGCATTTCTCTTATTCTAGAGATGTTGAACATTTTTCCATATGTTTGTTGATTGCTTGTAGATCTTCTGTGAAGTGTCTATTCATTTCCTTAGCCCATTTGTCGATTGGATTATTTCCATTCTTGGTGTAGAGTTTTTTCAGTACTTTATAGATTCTGGAGATTTGTGCTCTATCTGAAGTATGATTGGCAAAGATTTTCTCCCACTCTATAGGCTCTTTCTTCGCATTGCTCATAGTTTCCTTTGCTGACAGAAAGCTTTTTAGTTTGAATCTACAGCAGTTATTGATTTTTGCTTGTATTTCTTGTGCTATGGGAGTCCTGTTGAGGAAATCTGGTCCTAAGCCGACATGTGGAAGATCTGGACCTACTTTTTCTTCTATAATTTGCAGGATCCCTGGTCTGATTCTGAGGTCCTTAATCCATTTTGAGTTTAGTTTCGTGCATGGTGAGAGATATGGGTTTAGTTTCATTCTGTTTCATATAGATTTCCAATTCTCCCAGCACCATCTGTTGAAGAGGCTATCTTTACTCCATTGCATATTTTTGGCCCCTTGGTCTAGTATGAGAAAATTCTATTTATTTGGGTTTGTGTCCATGTCCTCTATTCTGTACCATTGATCTACCTCTCTATTTTGGTACCAATACCATGCGATTTTTGTTACTATTGCTTTGTAGTATAGTTGAAGATCTGATATTGCAATATCCCCTGCTTCACTCTTTCCGCTAAGGATTGCTTTAGCTATTCTGGTTTTCTTATTCTTCCAGATGAATTTCATAATTGCTTGCTCTATTTCTGTAAGATACATCATTGGAATTTTAATTGGAATTGCATTGAATCTGTATACCACATTAAGTAGTATAGCCATTTTGAAAATATCAATTCTTCCTATCCTAGAGCATGGGAGATCTTTCTGTCTTCTAAGGTTTTCTTTAATTTCTTTCTTTAGTGTTCTGTAGTCTCATTGTAGAGGTCTTTCACCTCTTTTGTGAGATTGATACGCAAGTATTTTATTTTTTTCGAGGCTATTGTGAATGGGGTAGTTTTCCTAATTATTCTTTCCAAAGATTCATCACTTATGTATAAAAATGCATTAGATTTATGTGCATTGATCTTATATCCCTCTACTTTACTGAATTTAATTATGAGTTCTAAAAGTTTTCTGTTGGAATTTCCTGGTTCCTCTAAACATGTAATCATATCATCAACAAATAGGGATAGTTTGAGTTCTTTTTGTATTCGTATCCCCTCAATTTTTTGGTCTGTTTAATTGCTCTGGCTAGAGTTTCAAGTACGATATTGAATAGAAGTGGTGAAGGAGGGCATCCCTGCCTTGTTCCAGTTTTTAGGGGGAATGGTTTCAGTTTTTCAAAATTCAGAATGATATTAGCCATGGGCTTAGCATAGATGGCCTTTATAATGTTAAGGAATGTTCCCACTATCCCTATTTTTTCTAGCCTTTTTAGCATAAAGGAGTGCTGTATTTTGTCAAATGCTTTTTCTGCATCTATTGAAATAATCATGTGATGCTTGTCTTTAAGTCTATTGATATGGTGAATTATATTTATTGATTTCTGGATGTTGATTCAACCTTGCATCCCTGGAATGAAACCCAGTTGATCATGGTGCACTATCTTTTTAATATGTTTTTGTATGCGATTTGCTAAAATTTTGCTGAGAATTTTTTCGTCGATTTTCATTAAGGATATTGGTCTGAAATTTTCTTTCCTCGATGTGTCTCTGTCTGGTTTAGGTATCAGAGTAATATTGGCTTCATAGAATCAGTTTGGGAGGGTTCCCTCCTATTCTATTTTATGGAATACTTTGAGAAGTATTGGAATGAGCTCTTCTTTAAAGGTTTTGTAGATCTTGGCTTAGAACCCATCTGGTCCTGGACTTTTCTTCATTGGTAGGCTTTTGATGACTTCTTCTATTTCATTACTTGAAATTGGTGTATTTAAATTGTGTTTGTCCTCCTCGTTCAGTTTAGGCAATTCATATGTCTCTAGAAACCTGTTGATGTCTTCGAAATTTTCTATTTTGTTGGAGCATAGATTTTCAAAATAGCTTCTAATTATGTTTTGTATTTCAATCGTATCTGTTGTGATATTTCCTTGTTCATTCCGAATTTTAGTGATTTGGGTTTTCCCTCGTCTTCTCCTTGTTAGTGTTGCTAAAGTTTTATCAATTTTGTTCATTTTTTTGAAGAACCAACTGTTTATTTTGTCAATTTTTTATTGTTTCTCTTGTTTCAATTTTGTTGATTTCAGCTCTGAGTTTAACTATTTTCTTTCTTCTACTACTTTTGGTGCTGGTCTGTTCTTTTTCTTGGTCTTTGAGCTATAGTGTTAGGTCGTTTATTTGTAGAGTTTTATTTCTCTTATTAAAGACCCTCCATGAAATAAATTTTCCTCTAAGTACTGCTTTCATAGTGTTCCAGAGATTTTGATATGATGTTTCTTTGTTCTCATTTACCTGTAAGAATTTTTTAATTTCCTTCCTAATATCTTCTGTTATCCATTCATCATATAATAGCATATTGTTTAATCTCCAGGTGTTGGAGTAGTTTCTGTTTTTTACTCTTTCATTTATTTCTAACTTCAATCCATTATGATCTGATAGAATACAAGGTAGTCTCTCTATCTTGTATTTGCTAACAGTAGCTTTGTGGCATAAAACATGGTCTATTTTAGAGAAGGATCCATGTGCTGCTGAGAAGAAAGTGTATTCACTCTTGTTTGGATGGTATATTCTATAAATGTATGATATGACATAAACTACCATAAAATAGAATGCTAGCACATCATTGAAAAATAGATCTATTTGTTTCTTGGATATTATGAATGACACCTATAATCCAAACCAAAATCTTTTCTTCTCCCTTGCTGAAGGGAGAATTGTAGATAAATATAATGACCCTATTTTGGCTTAACCTTATTTGATCTAAGGAACAGAGCTAAAAAGAACAATGTTCATTAACCCCCCAGTTGTATATGCCAAAAATCTTCATTGTCTAGCTGTCCAAACATTCGTGCTGGATTACCCTCCTCAGATAATAATTCCACACCTTGGGATGAATGCATTACTTCAATGCCATATCTCTTAGATGATAGAAATATTTCTGGATTATATCCACATTTGTGTGCCTGGTTGAGTGCAGCCCCCTGGAATATAACAAATACACCCGAAACTCAACAGAGATATTGTGCATCCTGCTACTCTGAACAATTTATAACTAACCATTACGCAGGGAATACATTTTGCACAATTGATCTTACACCCATATTACTTGATATGAGGCCCATAAAAGAGCTCTCAGCCAGTTATATGAATATTAGTAATACAGGAACTACTTTTTCTATTAAATTTTTTCCTAATTACACTCATACCCATTATATTCAAACTTGGGTCACACCACCCTTCACTAAACTGATTATCAATAATATGGGAAGTGCAAATATAACCTTTGAGCAAATCCCATGTACATATAAACCTCCATGCTGGCTTTCTAATTGCTTAAATCCTGCTATTAATGCTAACCATGTGTTTATTCTTAGAATATCTCCTACCATATGGCTTCTGCTGAACATGTCCCAAGAATAGAAGATTCCATGCATGAAAGTGAAAAATCTTCTGAATAAAATTCTGCACTGCACCAGGTGTGCCATTGGCCTCATTATCACAGGGATGATTGCCCTGGTAACTGCCCTAGCCACCACATCCACTGCGACCATCTTGCTACATAGACTGTAAACAATCTATCCACTTTCACAGCAAAAGCCTTTACCATCCAAAATAACTTAAATAAACTCTCATGTGCAACCTTACTAGTTATACAACAAGACTTGGATCTCCATCAAGAGCAATTAGATATATTGTTTGTTTCAAAGGCTTATTTGTGACCCTGATTCTTAAAGCACTTGTGTTACTCTCAACATATTCTTCCAAGTGATTGCTTGACAATATAAGCCTGACTATGTAATAATATAGTAGATTAAGTTCTCTGAAACTAGTCTCTAGAGGTCTTTCTTCAACTCTTTTGCCCAAGCTGTTTGGTGGCTCCCAGCTGGATGGAGAGACCCCATGAATTAATATTTGCAAAGTCTGTTTTAAAAAGTACACAATGAAACATTTTATGAAGTTACTATAAAATGAAAACTGGCATGCAGATTAATTTCACTAGAAAAAGAGTTAAGTAAAAGCAAACCAATTCAGAATTCAACATTATAAATAAAACAATTGGCAGAAAATAAGAGTCTCTGCTATAACATGGAGTGTAAATGGTTTTAATTAATCAATCAAAAGATAAACAACAGCAGACTTGGTTAAAAAAGTAAGAGTAAACAATATGGTGTTTGCAAGAGTCTTTCCTTGAAAAATGACATGTACGACCTGAAGTAATAAGAATGGAAAAGACGTATCCTGAATATAATGTCCATTACAATATTAGGATTTATATTTCTGTATCAGTCAAGTGGAATTCAAGTAAAAATCATTCAGAATAGGCAAATAAAATATCTAAAATCTGTTTAATGTTTTCATCCAACACCAAGATACAGCAAATGTAAATATTTTTACCCTAAAAACTGATGCATACATGCACATTAAATAGATTGCTTTTGACATGAAGAACCTAATAAACTATAATATTATACTACTGGGTGACTTGAACACATCTCTCTCACCACTGGATAGAATATATAGTCAAAAATTTAGTAATGATTACTTAAAACTAATTAACACTATTTATCAAATGGACCTAGAAGGTATCTATGGAATATGTCATTTACCAGTGACTGCCTCCTTTATTTTCTCAGCAATGCATAAAATATTTGTGTTATATTATAGGTCACAAATTATATCATAAACACTGCAAAGCAATAAAAATAAATTCCTGCATGTTAACAGAAATTTATGTGAATTAGAAGTCAATAAAATATAAAAACTGAATTTATCTCTAATACCTGGAAACTAATTTATTTTGATTTACAAATGGATCAGAAACAAACTTTAAAAAAAGCGTAAAGCCTTTAGAATAAGTGAAACTAGCTATACAACATAACAACTGTCTGGGAAAGTGTGAACTCTGTACTAACAGCAAAATTAATGGCATTAAGTTGAAACATTTAAAAGATATAATTATACAAAAATAAATTACCTAACATTACACCTAAGACACACACAAAAAGAACAAAAAAATATTAAAATCAATGGAAGAAGGAAAATAAATGGAGTCAGAGTAAAAATCAATGAAATTGAAAGTAAAAAAAAGTACCAATGATTAATGAGTCAGTTTGTTTTTAAAACATGCACAAGATTGATGTATCCTCAGAAAAACTAACCAAGGAAAAGAAAAAAAGGTTAAAATGGTATTTAAAAAGAAAATATAACTAGAGAAAGTAGTAAATTCCAGTGGCTTATATAAAAGCCTTTCATCTTTTCTCCATTTAGAATTACATTGGCCTCGGATTTACATGTATGGCTTTTATGTGTTGAGGTATGTTCCTATGATTCCTAGTTCTTTTACTGTTTTGAGCTTGAAGAGGTGCAATAGTTTGACAAATAAATTTTATGCATTTATTGAGATGATCATAATATTACTGTTTTTAAGGTTATTGTTATTATGAATGTTTATTGGTTTCTGTATATTGAACCAGACCTTCATCCCTGGGATGAACCCACACTTGATCATGGTCCACTATCTGTTTAATATGTTTTTGAATGTGATATGCCATAATTTTATTGGGAATTTTTAGTCTATATTTATACACAAAGAAATTAAAATCAACATACTACAGTGATACAGCCACATCAACATTTATATTCCCCAGACCTAAATTGTGGAACCAACCTAGACCACGTTTCAACAGATGAATGGATGAAGAAAATGCATATATATATATATATGTGTGTGTGTGTGTGTGTGTGTGTGTGTGTGTGTGTGTGTATACATATGTATACATATACATATATAACAAGAATATTACTCAGCTTTAAAAAAGAATAATATGCCATTTTTGTGGTTAATTGATGGAGCTAGAGAATATCATTTTAAGCAAAATAAGCCATACTTTGAAAACCAAAGGCTGAATGTTTTCTCTGATATGTAGATGTTAACTCCAATAAGGTGGGCTAGGTAAGAATATAATTACTTTAAATTCCATAAAGGGGACTGAAGGGAGGGGAAAGGGTATGGGGAAAGGAATAAAAGTATAGTGGAACAGTCATTATCATCTTGTGTACATGTATGACTGTATGACTGATGTGATCATGCAATATGTATAATCAGAAAAGTGAGATAACACTGTTTATATATGATCTATCAAAATGTATAAATGCAATCCACTGTCATGTACAACTAACTGGAACAAATTAAAAAGTTTAAAATTTTAAGAAAAGAAAATTAAAATTTTATCAAAAAATTAGTATCAATTACAAGATATAAAATTAAATTATTTCTAATACCTGAAGACTAATTTAATTTTGACTTAAAATGGATAAAAAATAAATCAGAGGAAAAACACGTAATCTTTACAATGAATGAAACTAGTTATACAACATAGCAAAATGTCTGGGAAAGCAGAAAATCAGTAATAATGGGAAAATTAATGGCCTTAAGTGCAAAGGATACAGAGAATTATACCT
>NW_027632524.1:11749-20735 GCF_902686455.1 Sciurus vulgaris | reverse complement strand
AATAAATTATCTAAAATTACACCTTCAGAACTAAATAAAAGAACAAATCAACTTTAAACTCATCGAAGAAGAGAAATAAATAAAATCAGTCAAGAAGTAAATAAAATCATTCAAGAAATATAAAATTGAAAATAAAAACAAAAAAAGTTAAGTGAAAAAGTGTACTTTCAAGATAAACAGAAGACTAATAAACTCTCTGAAAAACTAACCAAGATAAAGACTAAACTAAGAAAATGGAATTGAAAGAAAAATATAGTCACAGGCACTACTAAATACCAGTGGATCATAAAATACTTTAAATTTCATATGAAAATAAGCTGCAAAGTATTGAAAATATTGAAAAATTCCTAGTGATATATGACCTACAAAATTAAATCTTTAGGATATAGGCAATATGAACAGAATAAGATCATACAATGTCATTGAGCAAGTTACCAAAAGTCTTACAACAAATAAATAGATGGTCTGGATAGCTTCAGTTGTACCAGATGGAAAACAAAATCTAATCCAAATACTTAATTAAATCTTCCCAAACTAAGTAGAACATCATTGTTTAAAAGAAAGTGCCATATGATCAAGCAGGTTTTATTGCAGGGATATAAGTTTGAACATTTTAAAATCAATAAACTAATTATCCACATAAATAGTGTTAAGGGCAAGAATCATGGTTATCTCAATAGATACAGAAGGAGAATTTGAAAAGTACAGTTCCAGCCCTTGTTTAAAGTACTAGAAAGTCTACAGAGACAAGAAAACTATTACACTATTGTAAAGCTTACACATGACAAATACAAGGAAGAAATCATTCTGAAATAAAAAACCTGAAGTTATTTCTTCTAAAAACAGGATCAAGGTAAGTATATCCACTCTCATCAGCCCTATTTATCTTAGTGGTTATAATTCTATCCATAGCAATCAGGCAGATGAATGAAATTAAGATCTATAAATAGAAAATAAAGAATTCAAATTACATGCTGATGACAAGTTTATATTTTGAAGGATTCAAAAGACTCTCAGAAGACTTATAGAATAATTAATGTTTAGTAAAAAAAGGAGAAAAATCAATCAATAAATTAATCCAATGATTTAATAAGAAATTTAAAAAGAGATATTCAAAATAAATCTCCCATAATAACATGTTAATATCCAGAGTGTATAAAGAACTCAAAAATTTGACAGACATCTAATAAGCCAAATAACAAATGGAAAAAGAACAAGACACTACTCAAAAGATATAGATTGAACAAATGTATGAAAAAATGTTAAACATTCCTAGAAATTGAGCAATGACAAATAAAATCTCCATTGTTATTTCTTCTCACTTCAGTAGTAAGAGAAATAAATGAGATTACAAATAATACCTGGAGGCAGGAATGTGTGGAAAAAGTAAATTCATATATTTTGGGTGGGGTTGAAAATGGTGCCATCACTCTGGATTTTACTGTGGTAATGCATCAATTAAAAAAAAAATTATTCCCATCAGCGGGAAGTGCCTTTCTAGGTTAGCTTCTCAGAGCAGACCGCCCAGTGAGAGCCTTTCTACACAGAGCCAGCCACAAGTCCCCAAGCCAGCGGAGACCTCTGACCCACAAGCACCCTCTGGGACCAGGGCAGGACAACCAGAGACCTCTCCAGGCGGCCTTGCCCCCCTCCAGCCACAGGCTTTTTCCACGGGGTGAGCCAAGATGGCAGACTAGAGGGTGACTGCATCTCCAGTCGCTCTAGAACCCAGGATTCAAAAGGGGAAACATTGAGAGACTCAGGCTAAAATAGAACCACGAGGTGAGTCTCCCCCACCTGGTGAAGCTCTGTTGGGTGGCAGGCCCGGATTTGGGTAGCTTATTAGAATAGGGCAGGGCAGATAGAGTCTCCACCAGGCATCCCTGAGCACTCTGGGGGTGGGCTCCTCCCACAAGGCCAGATTTTCCAGCTTCATGGAGCACGTCCCCCCGTGAGAGCCATTCTGCACAGAACCAGCACACGGGAAGCTCCAGCCCACCCACAGATTGCTTCACAGAACAGGACAGGGCAGTCAGGGACTTCCCCAAACAGCCCAGCTCACTCTGGCAGGAAACACCTTTCTAGGCTAGTTTCTCAGAGCAGACCACCAAGTGAGAGCCTTTCTACACAGAGCCAGCCACAAGTCCCCAAGCCAGCAGAGACATCCAACCTGCAAGCAGCCTCTGGGACCAGAGCAGGGCAGCCAGAGACCTCTCCAGGTCTCTCTCCCTGGAACCAGTAGCGGGCTAGGGGCAGCGTTCTTTGGAAGCACTGCATTATCAAGTTACTCCAAGACTTCTGGCTACTGAAGGCTGGTAGGTGACACACTGGAAATCTAGAGGGACACTATAAGCCAATAGAGGAAATCTGCAATATCACAGAGTCCCACTGACATCTGACCAATATGAGAAAACAGGGAAGAAAATGTCCCAAACAAACATAGATACTATATCAATAAAACCCAATGACAGCACAGCAGAAGAAATGTCAGAAAGGGAGTTCAGAAAGCACATAATTAAAACAATCAGGTAAGCAAATGAGGAGATGAAAGAGCAAATGCAGGCATTGAAGGAGGACATGAAAGAACAAATGCAGGCATTAAATGATCGCACCAATCAACAGTTAAAAGAGCAAGTACAAGAAGAAAAAGATCATTTCAATAAAGAGTGAGAGATACTGAAAAAAAAAAAAAACAGAAATTCTTAAAATGAAGGAAACAATAAACCAAGTTAAAAAATCCATGGAAAGCATAACAAATAGGATAGACCACCTGGAAGACACAACCTCAGATATTGAAGAAAAAATATTTAATCTTGAAAACAAAGTGACCAAACAGAAAAGATGGTAAGAAATCATGAAAAGAATCTACAAGAATTATGGGATATCATGAAAAGGCCAAATTTAAGAATTATTTGGATTGAGGAATGCTTAGAGAAACAAACCAAAGAAATGAACAATCTGTTCAATGAAATAATATCAGAAAATTTCCCAAATTTGAAGAATGAAATGGAAAAACAAGTACAAGAAGCTTATAGGACTCCAAATATACAAAATTACAACAGACCCACACCAAGGCACATTATTATGAAAATACCTAACATACAAAATAAAGACAGAATGTTGAAGACCACGAGAGAAAAGAATCAGATTACATTCAGGGGGAAACCAGTAAGAACATCAGCAGATTTTTCAGTCCAGACCTAAAAGCTAGAAGGGCCTGTAACAACATTTACCAAGCCTTGAAAGAAAATGGACGCCAACCAAGAATCTTATACCCAGCAAAACTTACTTTCAGATTTGACAATGAGATAAGATCCTTCCATGATAAACAAAAGCTAAAGGAATTCACAAAAAGAAAGCCAGCATTACAGAACATTCTCAGCAAAATCTTCCATGAGGAAGAGATGGAAAACAATGATGCAAATCAGCAACAGGAGGAAGTAGCCTAAAGGAATAGTCAAATAAAGCAGAACCCAAATCATGTCTAAAAACAAAAGAGTCAAATGACTGGGAATACAAATCATATCACAATAATAACCCTGAATGTTAATGGCCTGAACTCATCAATCAAAAGTCATAGACTGGCAGATTGAATTAAAAAGAAAAATCCAACAGTATGCTGCCTGCAAGAGACTCATCTCATAGAAAGAGATATCCATAGACTAAAGGTGAAAGGACGGGAAAAAACATACCATGCACAAGGACACTGCAAAAAAGCTGGAGTATCCATCCTCATTTCAGATAATGTGGACTTTAAGCCAAAAGTAGTCACAAGGGATAAAGAAGGACATTACATACTGCTTCAGGGAAGCATAAATCAGCAACACATAACAATCATAAATATCTATGCAGTGAACATTGGCTCATCCATGTACGTCAAACAAATCCTTCTCAACACCCAAAATCAAATAGAACACAACACAATAATACTAGGCGATTTTAACACGCCTCTCTCACTGCTGGATAGATCGTCCAAACAAAAATTGAATAAAGAAACCATTGATCTCAATAAAACAATCAACAATTTAGACTTAACGGACTTATATAGGGTATACCATCCAACAAAGAACAAATACACCTTCTTCTCAGAAGCACATGGATCCTTCTCTAAAATAGACCATGTTTTATGCCACAAAGCTACTATTAGCAAATAGCAGAAGATAGAGATACTACCTTGTACTCTATCAGATCATAGTGGATTGAAATTAGAAATAAATGACAGAATAAAAAACAGAAACTTCTCCAATACTTGGAGATTAAATAATACACTGTTATATGATGAATAGATAACAGAAGACATGAGGAGGGAAATTAAAAAATTCTTAGAAGTAAGCAAGAACAAAGACACATCATAACAAAATCTCTGGGACACTATGAAAGGAGTACTTAGAGGAAGATTTATTTCATGGGGCACATTCAACAAAAGAAGTAGAAATCAACAAATAAATGACAACACTACAGTTCACAGCCCTAGAAAAAGAAGAGCAGACCAACACCAATAGTAGTAGAAGACAGGAAATAGTTAAATTCAGAGCCAAAATCAACAAAATTGAAACAAAAGAAACATCAGAAAAAATTAACCAAATAAATAGTTGGTTCTTTGAAAAAATAAACAAAATTGATAAACCCTTAGCCACACTAACAAAGAGAAAGAGGGAGAAAACTCAAATTACTAAAATTCAGAATGAACAAGGAAATATCACAATAGACACAAGTGAAATACAAAACATAATTAGAAGCTATTTTGAAAATATATACTCCAACAAAACAGAAAACCTCAAATTCATCAACAAGTTTCTAGAGACATATGAATTACCTAAACTAAATGAGGAGAACATACACAAGTTAAATAAATCAATTTCAAGCAATGAAATAGAAGAGGTCATCAAAAGCCTACCAACAAAGAAAAGTCCGGGGCCAGATGGGTTCTAAGCCAAGTTCTACACAACCTTTAAAGAAGAGCTCATTTCAATACTTCTCAAAGTATTCCATAAAATAGAAGAGGAGGGAACCCTTCCAAACTCATTCTATGAAGCCAATATCACCCTGATACCTAAACCAGACAGAGACACATCGAGGAAACAATATTTCAGATCAATAACCTTAATGAACATCAACGCAAGAATTCTCAACAAAATTTTAGCAAATCGCATACAAAAATATATTAAAAAGATAGTGCACCACGATCGAGTGGGTTTTATCCCAGGGATGCAATGATGGTTCAACATCCAGAAATCAATAAATGTCATTCACCATATCAACAGACTAAAAGTTAAGAATCACATGATTATTTCAATAGATGCAGAAAAAGCATTTGTTAAAATACAGCATCCCTTAATGCTCAAAACATTAGAGAATATTGGGGTAGTGGGAACATTCCTTAACATTGTAAAGGCCATCTACACTTAGCCCATGTCCAATATCATTCTAAATGGTGAAAAACTGAAAGCATTCATCCTAAAACCTGGAACAAGGCTGGGATGCCTTCTTCACCACGTCTATTCAACATTGTCCTTGAAACTCTAGCCAGAGCAATTAGACAAACCAAAGAAATTAAAGGGAAACAAATTGGAAAAGAAGAACTCAAACTATCTCTGTTCACTGATGACATGGTTATATATTTAGAGGAACCTGAAAATTCTACCAGGAAACTCTTAGAACTCATAAGTGAATTCAGTAAAGTACCAGGTTACAAGATCAATGCTCATAAATCCAATGCATTTTTATACATAAGTGATGAGTCTTCAGAAAGAGAAGTTAGGAAAACTACCCCATTCACAATAGCTTCAAAAAAAATAAAATACTTGGGAATCAGTCTCACAAAAGGGGTGAAAGACCTCTACAATGAGAACTACAGAACACTAAAGAAAGAAATTAAAGAAAACCTTAGAATATGGAAAGATCTCCAATGTTCATAGATAGGAAGAATTAATATTCTCAAAATGGCCACACTACCAAAAGTGGTATACAGATTCAATGCAATTCCAATTAAAATCCCAATGATGAACCTCACAGAAATAGAGCAAGCAATTATGAAATTCATCTGGAAGAAAAAAGAAACCCCGAGGAGCTAAAGCAATCCACAGCTGAAAGAATGAAGCAGGGTGTATTGCAATACCAGCTCTTTAACTCTATTACAAAGCAATAGTAACAAAAATGGCAAGGTATTGGTACCAAAATAGACAGGTAGATCGATGGTACAGAATAGAGGACATAGACACAAACCCAAATAAATACAATTTTCTCATACTAGACAAAAGTGCCAAAAATATGCAATGGAGAAAAGATAACCTCTTCAACAAATGGTGCTGGGAAAACTTGAAAACCATATGCAACAGAATGAAATTAACCCCTATCTCTCACCCTGCACAAAACTCAACTCACAATGCATCAAGGACCTCGGAATCAGACCAGAGACCCTGCATCTTATAGAAGAAAAAGTACGTCTAAACCTTCAACTTGTTGGCTTTGGATCAGACTTCCTTAACAGGAACTCCTATAGCACAAGAAATAAAAGCTAGAATCAACCACTGAGATAGATTCAAACTAAAAAGCTTTCTCTCAGCAAAGGAAACTATCAGTAATGTGAACAGAGAGCCTACAGAGTGGGAGAATATCTTTGCCACTCAAACTTCAGATAGAGCGCTAATTTCCAGAATTTATAAAGAACTCAAAACTCTACACCAAGAATACAAATAACCCAATCAATAAATGGGCTAAGGAAATGAACAGACACTTCACAGAAGAAGACGTACAAGGAATCAACAGATATATGAAAAAATATTCAACATCTCTAGAATAAGAGAATGCAAATCAAAACTACACTAAGATTTCATCTCACCCCAATTAGAATGGTGATTATGGAGAACACAAGCAACAATAGGTGTTGGCGAGGATGTGGGGTGAAAGGTACACTCATACATTGCTGGTGGGGTTGCAAATTAGTGCAGCCACTCTGGAAAGCAGTATGAAGATTCCTCAGAAGTCTTGGAATGGATCCACCATTTGACCCAGCTATCCCACTCCTTGTCCCATACGCAAACGACTTAAAATCAGCATACTACAGAGATACAGCCACATCAATGTTCATAGCTGCTCAATTCACCATAGCCAGATTTTGGAATCAACCTAGGTGGTGCCCTTCAGTTGATGAATGGATATATATATAATGGAATATATATATATATATACACATATATATATTATATTATATATTATTATATATTATATTATATATATAATATATATATCCATATATATAATGGAATATTATTCTGCTATGAAGAATGATAAAATTATGGCATTTGCAGGCAAATGGATGAAATTGGAGGGTATCATGCTAAGTGAGATAAGCCAGTCTCAAACAACTAAAGGTCGAATGATCTCGCTGATAAGCGGTTCCGGACATATAATGGGGGGTAGGAGGGGTTAGCGTTAGGGTTAGGGTTTGGTTTAGGGTTAGGGATAAAGAGGGTGGTAAGAATGGAGGAAGCAAGGACTGTACAGAGGGAAAAGAGGTTTGGGAGGGGTGGGGGAAGGGAAAAAAATAACAGAATGTATCAAACAACATTGCCCTATGAAAATTTATGATTTTTAATAAAAAAAAAAGGAAAAAAATGATTTGGACCTACTTATTCTTCTATGAGAAGCAGGGTCTCTGGTCTGATTCCAAGGTCCTTGATCCATTTTGAATTTTGTGCAGGGTGAGAGATAGAAGTTTAGTTTCATTCTGCTACATATGGATTTCCAATTTTTCCAGCACTATTTGCTGAATAAACAAATATTTTTTCTCCCTGTATGTTTTTTGGCACCGTTGTCTAGTATGGGAAAAATATATTTATTTGGGTTTGTCTCTGTGTCCTCTATTCTGTACCATTAATCTACCCATCTATTTTGGTCCCGATACCATGCCATTTTTGTTACTATTGCTCTGTATTACAGTTGAAATTCTGGTGTTGTTATACCCCCTGCTTCACTGTTCCTACTAAGGATTTCTTGAGCTTTTCTGATTCTATTAAATTTCCAAATGAATTTCATGATTGCTTGCTCTATTTCCATGAAGTTCAACATCTCTAGTAATAAGAGAAATGCAAATATAACTACCCTAAAATTTTACCTTCTCCCAATTAGAATGTTGATTAACAAGAATGCAAGCTATAATAGGTGTTGGCAAGGATGTGGGATAAAAGGTATTCTCATGCATTTCTGGTAGGGTTGCAAATTAGTGCAGCCCCTATGGAAAGCACTGTGGAGATTCCTTAGAGAACTTAGAATGGAACCACCCCTTGACCCAGCTATCCCATTCATTGGTCTATAACCAAAGGTCTTAAAATCAGCATACTACAGTGATGCAATCACTTCAATGTTCATAGCTTATCAATTAACAATAGCTAGATTGTGGAACCAACATAGATACCCCTCAATTGATGAATGGATAAAGACACTGTGGTATATATACACAATGGAATATTACTCAGTAATAAAGAAGAATAAAATTAAGGCATTTGAAGGGCAAATGGATGAAGTTGAAGAATATGCTAAGTGAGATAAGTCAATCCCCAAAAAAGAAAGGAAGAGTAATCTCTCTGATAAGTGAATGATGATACATAACAGGGTTGGGAGGGAGTCAAGAATGGAGTAAGGATGGATTGTATAAAGGAAAGAGCAGTGGAAGAGGTGGGAGAACAAAAATAACAGATTGAGACAATCATTTCCCTATGTACATGTATAATTACACAAATTGTATGACTCTATTTCATGTACAGAGAAATGTTTTACCCCATTTATGCATAAAGAATCAAAATAAGTTATTAAAATAATAATGAAAATTATGATGAACTTCAAAAAGTAAACAAAATAAATGAAACCATTCTATGACACTCTACCACTACTTTGAATATATAGCAAGTATTTAAATTGAGCACACAAGTAATAGGCAGTCACATTTATGCTTTATAAACAACACAACTCAAAATTGCCAATCTAT